>NC_089140.1:137512354-137812354 GCF_009819655.1 Sylvia atricapilla
CTCCTGGTTAAATCAAAAATAACATATATTAGTTAAATTGTATGATCACTTAGTTAAATTGTTTGATCACTTCATTTCCTCTTTGTAGAGAAGTCAATGAGGAGACTGAAGATAAAGCTCCTATCATGACGGTAACTTCTATAGACTCATTTTACTAGTAGTAAAAGAAAGACTTTTTTAGAATGGCTACAACAGCACAGGTTGTTGGCTGTTGACTGAGAAATTGGCTGAGAAACTCAAACAAAATTATTAAGTTTCTATCTATCCACAATTTTTGACAATTAACCTAAGTTTTATAACAATATTTTTGAGCACCTCTTCCAAACTATCAGTTGAGAAAGGACTATAGGTCTGCATTAAGCAGATTATACACAAAAAACCCCAGATTTCTGCAATGTGTCCAAATGTTATATTTCTATACAGTTGCTTAGTCAGTAAAGATAAATGAAATTAATTGAATGGAATGTGCTTCACTGACAATTGCAGGTCTTACTGGACAGAAAGGAAACCATCATGAAATATCTTAATTTTATTGCACTTTTGATAGATAACATTCTGAAAGGTGGAGTAAAATAAAACCTTCAAACATGTATTTTCTCAAGTCGTTTCATAAAACTTACTTAAAAATTAATAACAGATTTCTCTCAAATTGCAAAATATAATGGGATGCGGTCATAGAATTATTCCATTCAGTAAAGATTTTGTGAAAAATTTGCTAATAAATATGTAAAGCAGATTAAATTAATGTGCAATGATATTGTTCAGAAAAATAGCTTTTACTATAGTGGGTAAAGGGATTAAATATGTTTAAAATTGAAGTAATTATAGAACAAAACTTTTTTTGGGACATATTAAGACAAGTGTTGCATGTAAAAATTTGTGAATAAAAATTGAATGTCTTTGGTATCAATGGGCTTTGACCTTTAGTTTAAGAAAAAGACAGATAATTGGGTTATAATTCTAAGAGTTATAAGGGTGGCAAAAAGTTCTGGAAATAAGTTTTCTGTAAAATCAAAATGATGAAGTTGTTTAGGCTGCAGAAGAGAATATGAGGATATACGAAGAGTGTTATCAATCCAAATGAAAACAGTGCTTGTTTAAGAGTGTCTTCTGCTCAGTGTTTACCCAGAGGGGTACAAGAATAAAGTTGCAGAAATGGAAATTTAAATCATGATTTAAATTAATTTTAATCATGTATTAAAGAAAAAAACAACAGAAGGACAAAAAAACCCAGAAAAAACACACCACTCAAAAAACCTGAAACAAGTGAATTGTAGAATTCCTGTTACTGAAAGGTTTCTGGAAACAGTGCAACAAATGCTTCATAAATAATCCAGGCGTCATCCTAGAGAAAGGTAATAGGCTAGAGTTTATGAACAAGACCTTCCAACTGCATGCAAATAAGATTTCCAATTGACAGTGTCTTTCTTGTCATACCATTTTTTCTTCCAAATCCAGTGTGTTTGCAATTTTATTAAATGGATATGTGCTCATTTAATAAATGCTTGAAACATCACAAGCTAAAAATAAGTAATAAGCTAATTTTAAAATCATATTTAATGACAAAGCAAGTTTTACACATTTCTTTCTTCAACTTTTACTTCTAGTAGAGGTGATTTAATGGTGGATTTAAAGGTAAAATCTCCCCCATATTTCCCCTAAATTAAAAAATGAAAGGCTTGAAATTATCTGGTTTGAGCATTTTAGTGGGTGGGACCAAGTAGTGACTTTGCTTCTTCAAGACACCCTTTTCAAGAATGTAATTTTTACCTCAAATGTTTTTTCTGGTATCTCTGATGATTTGTCTATTACTTTCCTGGGGCACAAGAGAAACCAAAAACAGGTCTTCAAAAGTTACATTGAGGTAAATAATACGTATAGCTTTTTAGTGTTCTTGAGCAAACAAATCTCAACATGGTATATTCGTTGATTTTCCGAGTGCAGTTCACACACATTTCAAACATATTCTTTATTCAGGGGCATTTGAGTAATTCAAGATTTGATTTTAGAATTTGTATGAATTATTTGAAAACAGTATATCACATATATATATATTTGTATCTATATATATCTCTCCTTATATGTGATTAGAAATTCACACAAACTTCATTAGTTTAATAAGTCTAATTTTATGATTCTTAGCTTTCAAATTAATAACAATAGTACAAATCAATTTACTAAATTACCATACTTAACCTCAGTTCTAGTTATTGGGAAGTATTTGGGGTAATGGTAAGAAAGAGTTTAAAAACAAAATTGTATTGGTCATGACAGAATACAAGGTATTCAAAACTGGTGTTAGAATATGCATACTTCTTTCCTAAGCATTTTTATTCTATTTTGTTTTGCTGCTGATCAGTTAGTAAACTATTATGTACCTCTGTTTTGAGCTTGTCCCACATTCTTTTATCTTTTACTAGCAGAACAGACATGACAGTTATAGTGAACAAAATGAAAAAAAAAAAAAAAAAAACAAACAACCAAACAAATATTTTGAAAGCTGAAAATGCTATTTTTGCTTATTTGTCTCTTTCAGTTTTGCCTTTTTTTGTATTTCAAGAAGCAGACTTGCTGAGTCAAAGAGAGCTCCTTGATACATTACATAAATAATTCCTGTCCCTGAGGATAACCAGAGAAGTGGAAATTACTCATTTCTAGTCTCCAATATCCACTCTCACAGCAGTGTCTATGACTCCTATGGTTCTCATTCTTGCTGAGGGACTTTTGATGTTTGGTAATCTCCAGCACAATATTTTAGCATAGAAAGACTTCTGATACTATGGGATTCTAGCATCACTACTATAAACTACAGAAGTGCTGTTGTTCTGTACCATAGCACAGGAAATTGAAACACAAAGAAGCTGTTTCACCTCTGCTCCCAAGGCCACATCAGTGCCAGATCTGTGGTTTAGGAGGAGATGCTAAGGATGCAATGAGTTGTAAACTCAGGGTTGCAAAGGTATGTGGCTCAAGCTCCTTGTGTTCCCCACTTAACAGAAGAACTCAGTCACAATCCAGAATCCTAAGGCCTGTATTTATTTTCCTGGAATTAGCTCACAAAGTCCAAACTGGAATAAAAAGGTAAATTTTCTGCCTTGACAACAGGTGGAAAATGTTTGCTGATTAAGAGCCTGAGAAATATTGACAATATGGAGACAGGGTTTGTGGTACAGCCAGTGTCTAAACCTGAACCATCAGCCTGTGCCATAACTACAAAATCCATTTTATAGAATAAAAAATTTCTGAAGAAAATCGTTTCAGCCTTGGAAAAGTCATTGATCCCTAGTAAGGTATTCAAGACAAGCAGTGACATGTCTGAAGTAAACACTCCCTGAATTTGAATTTCACTCCTCAGTATGGGTGAAATTCTTGGCAATCCTTGTTCAACAGTAATTGCTGTAAATGGAGAATAAATCCTTCATTTGTCATTATAGTTTGTCATTATGTCCCTCTAAGAACAGTTCCTTCATTTGCTTATCTATGATAGAAGCAAGGGCTGTATACACATCAGGCTTAATAAAGCAAAGTGGTTGCGTTTTCCCATGCTTGGCAATGATTTGTCTTCTTGAATTAACAAAGTTCTTTTCTGAAGAATGACAAAACATTATAGGGGATATTTAATAATATCTTGGAAGAGAATAAATAGAAAAATGTGACTGACCTATGAGGATGGTAACAATTTTTAACAGTGTTAGGCAAAACACATCAAATAATTTTTTTCATATAATTGTAAACCTAACTTTTCCTATAAGCTGATAAAACAATTATGTATTCACACACATCGATTAGAATGTATTTCTCCTTTTTTTTAAGAAGTAAACTATGACAGGTACATTTGGCCAGCAAAAACGCTTTGATGTGAAATGCTTCAAAACTTGCAGGCATATGAGTTATATTTTGATGATATTTAGAGAATCTATAGTTTTTCATGAACAATTAACCTATCAATAACTGGGAGCAAATTTCTGGGGGAAAATGTATTCCTCATTAATATCTTGAAAGGGAAATAATAGTTATTTTAGAGGATTATTGACATTGCAATGGGTACCATTCACAGATTAAAAATTCATTGTGAAGGCTACTGTAGAGCCTATTTGAAGGCCATTCACTGAACTGTTGGTTTTAGTGAGTCTGGTTTCCAGAATTTTTTAAATCTTTTTTCAAGGACACTTGCCACTCAAAAACCTCTTGTATAGAATATAAGTGGAATATTCAGCATTTACTCCTAGCTTGCTTTACATTTCTTGGGGGATTGATAATTATCAGCAGGACATCATAACAGTTATAATTTTTCACCCTGTTTTTAGATTGATAGAATATTTTTGATGTAGATTATGAAACAATAAAAAATAAGGTATGCTTACTTAAGTTTCAATTAATTGCAAAGAATTTATTCAGAATGAGTTATAGATTGACCCGTGCTGCATCATATGACAGAAACTGAGCTGAGAGAGAGTACCTTAGAAGATAGGAGCAGGGTATTTTGTTGTTGTTGGTTGGGGTTTTTTTAATTTGGTTTTTGAAGGGCTAAAATGTAGAGACCTCTGGGGATTCAAACCAAAAAATTAAAAGAACTAGCTGACAAAAGCAAAACCCAAACTGTCTCACGAAATTAAAAAGGTCTTGATTATAGTATTCCATCTGTGTTGATTTCACTGTGAAGTCTATATGTATTTTTGTAAAGGCACTTGCCAGGGAGATAATCAAGTTAAGCTGCTCAATCATAAGAAAGCTACTATATATTCCTATTCATACTTCCTTCAAATGTGATACACATATTCTTCATTGTAGTCATGCTGCTGATTATAGCCTGAAACCACTTTTAAATTAAGGTTTATTGGATCAAGGTTGTGGGCTTTCTGTTGCTGCTGTTTCTGGTTTTTGGTTTATGGGGTTTGCCTTTATTCCAGAGGAAGTTCACAAGAATTCGAAGGTGTGTTCTGGGAAATGGGGTTGTTGAAAATATATCTCTTCTTGATAAGGATCTTGATTATGTTCATACGGGGGGCTTGCACATTTTTATAGTTTTTGCTACATTCTCAACTGGAGACAAATTTTTTGTTGATCTGAATACTGAAATATAATATGTATAAGACCTTAAGAACCTGATATTTTAATACATTGAGTTCCTCCAAAATATAATTTTTGAATGACAAAAGTAAGCAATCTTCTTGAGTTTACACAAATTAAAAGTCTACTAAACTCTAACAATTTAAACTGGTACTCTGAATAAGTAAGATTTTCTTGAAGTACAGATTAAAACAGAAAAATACAACAAGCTTTTCACATTAGCTAAGCATTGCAGTTACCATGATGGAAATGCCTTACATTCTAGTAAAAGTTAAAAAGAATTTACATGACTTATTAAATCCAAATATTATGAGCCTAAAAACATTATTTGTTGGGGGAAATAAAAGAAAACAAAGCACTGTCATATAATTTCAAATTTAGGATTGACTAGCTGTAAACAAACCAGACTGAGCATTTGATTTAAATGGAACAAGTCAGATGTCTCAAATATAAAATCGACCTTGTCTTTTAACATGAAATACACTTTACAGAGCCAGCTGAGCTCCCTTATACTTACTTATGATTAAAATACACAGAATGAGATAGTCGGAATGCAAAACTGGTAAGGATTTGTAGGTATAGGAGGATAAATATTTTTCAAGTATCTCAGATATTCTTATCTCTGAAAATTATCTAGAGCTGTTTTTTAGTATTTATACTTTGGTCAGAATCTCATTTATGGTTCTAAAAAGAATGTCTACGTTTGATAGTTTTGGGGTTTTTTGACATAAACATGGGTCTCATTGCAGAAGTTGCATAAACAGTCTACCACAGAAGTAAAAGTGTTGCTTAGACACAGGAAAGATACTCTAAAATTAAGCACAGGAGATTTGAAGTGGGAAAACACCTTCCTTTATATGTCTAATGGAGAAATGCACTTAAATTTTGCATTGGTTTATTTTATAAGCGTTATACCTGTAATTTTAGCAACTGATATGAGTCTAGGAATAAACCTTCATAAACCTATTTTTTTTTTTTTTTAAGTAATCTAAAATCCCATACCTTCACAGAACTTTATTTAAAATTACAACTTAAATGAACTGGGTTCTATACACCACCCCTCTGGGAAACTTATTCAAAGTCCAAGACTCACAGAATATCCTGAGTTGAAAGGGACCCATGAGGATCATTCTAAGTTCAACCCCTGGTCCTGCACAGGACACCTCAAGAGTCATCCCATGTACCTGTCAACAATGTCCAAACACTTCTTGAATTGTGTCAGGCTTCCCTGGGGAGCCTGTTCCAGTGCAGAGGCACCCTCTGGGCAAAGTACCTTTTTCTAATACCCAACTTATCCTCTCCTGACACAACTTCAGGCCATCCTTTCGGGTCCTGTCACTGAACAGAACAATGTCCACCCCTTTGCTTGCCCTCATGAGAAACCTCTAGACTGTGATGAAGTCTCCCCTCAGACTCCTCTTCTTTAGGGTGAACAGACCAAGTAACCTCAGTTAATTCCCCTCTAGACCCTTCACTGTCTTTGTTGCTCTCCTTTGGAATGCCCTGTAACAGCTTTGAAACCTTCCTATATTGCTGTGGCCAAAAATGCACACGGGACTTGAGTTGAGGTCCAGGATGTTTGGCCCTCACGGCTCCCAAGGCACACAGTTGAAGTTAATACTCCAGCTGGATTAAAGCACCCTGGCATCTTGTGAATTTCCTATTCCATTACAATCATCTATGTATATTATCACATATCTTGCATTAAGTACTTATAAGAAGAAATGGCTATGCTAAGTATCAAAACAGGAACAAAAACATTATAAAATATTAAACATAAAATACTAAATATTATTAAATATAAATGTTTATGAATATATAAGTAAAGCATTTTAATTAATTCTATTAAATAAAATTAATTAATAAAATTATATTATTTTGATAACTATAATATTATAATTAAATATATTAATTATATAAATATCTGAATAAAATGCCAAACATGAACCTAGTGAGGGAAAAAAGAAGAAAAGAAAATGTGTCCACTTCTATTGAAAATAATGACCTGTAGTTACAGGTGATTGCAGTTACAAACAATAACAGTAAGCTATAAAATTAATTGCTTTTTGGCTTACTGTAAAGGATGGATGGACATAAAGCAGGCCGAGATACTCATCAAATTTTCTGCCTTTGCCTTCACTACCAAATAGTCCCGCCACACTTCCTCAGTCACAGAAGGCAAGGCAATGAACAGGAGAGAAAAGGACTCTGGCTGTAGAAGACAACCAGGTTCAAGGCTATCTAAGGAACCTGAAGTCAATGGGACCTAATGAGAAGTATCTCTGGGTCCTGAGGGAACCGGTATAGAAAGTGGCTGTACCAAAACCTATCATTTTTTAGAAATCATGGCAGTTCACTGAAGTTGCCACTGATTGGAAATGGGAAGCATAACTCAGGAAGGACATCAATCTTTCGGAGTCAGTCCAAAGGAAGGATGCGAAGATGATCAGCGGACTGGACCACCTCTCCTATGAGGACAAGCTGACAGTTGGGTTGTTCAGCCTTGAGAAAAGAAGGCTCTGGGGAGACCTTGTAGCACATTCCAGCACCTAAAGGGGGCCGGCAGGACAGCTGGAGAGGGACTTTTGACAAGGCTATGGAGGGAAGGGACAGAGGGGAATGGCTTCAAACTGAGAGAGGATAGGTTTCGATTAAATGTTAGGAAAACGTTTCTTACTGTGTTTAGGCACAGGAACACAAAACGTTGTGTTTGCTCTATCCCTCTAATGTGCACGGCCAGGTTGGGTGGGGCTCTGAGAAATCTGATTTAGTGAGAAATCTTCTTGCCCACGGCAGGGGAGTTGGAACTAAAAGATCTTTAAGATCCCTTCCTACCTAAACCATTCTATAATTCAAGGATGCAAGGTATGTTTCCTTCTCTTTAAGAAGTAAACTGACGAATATACCTTTTTAAGGTTAAAAATTGTGTCAACAGTTCTTTTCATAAGTGTTTTGTGCAGGAAATATGAATTTGGGGTTTTTTGTTATCTACAAAGTAGATTTTTGCTATTTTGCTAGAAGAGAGTTGCTGCTTTCTAGGGCTGCAATGATGAAGGGCTGTGGAGTTAATCATAGTCACAGAAGCAACTTGGAAAATGTGTCATGATGTGAAGGTAAAGGAATATTCTTTTTTACTCTTTGGTCATAGAGTTTATACTAAATGGTCAAATACTTGAAAAAATTTGATATCACTTTTTTGTAAAATAAGCATTTGTTGAAAATTTGCTTTCTTTTGAGTGAAATCAGAAAGATAGCAAGAAAAATGGAACATGTTGATAAAGGAATTTCACTAATGCTCGTACATCTGTATCTGTGGAAAAATATATCTAAAGGTAGGATAAAAGATAAAAGACAGTGGCTCTTTAAGTAATTTTCTGTGCCAGAAATGTTTTATTTTTCTCTCTGTCACTGTTGTTGACATTTGCTTTTGAATAAAACTGTTCTCTCTCTTTCCACTTTAACGTTATTCTTTATTCTTCAGCAAAATCAAAACACTATGTTTGTGACATAGTAGTCTACTGCTTGGAAATAAGTGAACTGTCAAAATGTCAACATGATGAATTCATTGCAGGATCACAGAGAAAGATCATGTGGGTGTGTAAGGAAGAACCAAACCCTGATAATTAACAGAGAGGGCAGAGAAAGTATTAAAACTTTTGAGAAGTTAATGGCTCTAATTTCAAGGAATGTAAATGTAAAGCATTCCCCACAGCACGAGGACAAGTCTGCTTTGAAAAACATTTCTGATGCTCCACACAGCAAGGCACTTGGAGTTCATCCAGAAGCAGAATCACTGCTCTGGGCTGTTTTACTGCTTCTTTTACTTTTTTTCATTGGCATCTGACACTTGCTGGTCTGAGTCCTTAGTCTACATTGCCAGAAGAAATGCTTTTCAACTGCTCTGTGATTGAATATGCTCTGTAGGACTGGAAGTTGCTTATGGAGTTAAGTATAGCCTGTATTTCCAATTACCATAGGGCTGAAGCAAACTTTTAGATTTGAGAAATCAAGATATCTTGATGGACTTGAAGCAGAGTGGCTGGAAAACTGCCCAGCAGAAAAGGACCTGGGGTTGCTGGTCTGCCACTGGCTGGACATGAGCCAGCATCTGCTCATGGGCCAAGAAGGTCAGTGCCTGACTTATGAGAGGTGGCTGAGGGAACTGGGTTTGTGCAGCCTGGAGAGAAGGAAGCTGAGGTGACACCTTTTCACTCTCTACAACTAACTGACAGGAGGCTGTACTCCGGTGAGGGTTACTCTCTTCTCCCAAGTAACAAGAGATAGGACAAGAGGAAATGGTTTGTGCGGAGGATTAGATTCAATATTAGGAATAAAAATCTTCCTTGAAAGGATTATCAGGCATTGGAACAGTCTGCCCAGGGAAGCGGTAGAGTCACAACTCATGGAGATATTTAAAAGACATGTAGACGTGGTTTATTGGTGGACTTGGCAGGACTACATTTGCAGCTGGACTTGATTATACAGGTATTTTTTAACTTAAAAGAGTCTTTTATTTTATGGATCTATAAGATATATTGGATATAAAAAAATATGTGATGTGTAATATGTTGCATGCTAGGGAATATAATATAAGATTCCTTTTCATTCCTTTTCACGCATCATCATCAAACATAGGCCTTTTCCCTAAATTGTTTGCACCCATCCTATGCACAAGATATAAATACAACCAGTAGGAACTAAAGAAGCACAAAGATCTACAGTGAGACTGGACAACTTATTTGCTTTACCAGTCTGATCTGGAAAATTGAAACCACTAAAGATGACAAGGGGATTATTTTTCCTGTCAATAGAAGTATTTTCATCTCATCTGTTCACTTGATGAACTTAAAATTTTCCAAACCCTTTACTTTTCATTCTCCTTACATTTTATCTAAGATTAACATCAAGTTTAGCAAATATTCATGTATAAATCTGATTTCATGCATAAGAAAAATAATTACATGTTTAGATATTTTTGTAGATTCAGGATTCAGTTGTTGAATAAGCCAATAAGAAATCAATACTGCATGAAAAAAAAAAAAGACAGCTAGCAGGATGCTGAAAACAGGTGACATGAAATAAAAAGGAGGGCCTACTATTTTTTCTGTTTTCCTTGTACACAAATCTCATCTTTTTATGCTGTTTGTATTAGGCTCATTTCAGTAAGCTTAAGGTTGGAAAAGTAGCTTACACAAGTAATTTCTGAACTGAATACTTTACTCTGCTTATGCTTTCTAAAATTCTCTCCCAAATTTTTAACAGGAGACTTGGGCCGTATCTAAGAATCGAGGGAATTTAAAATTATGCACTGCTTTGTGGTTTTTAGTTTTATTTCTTATCTTTCTTAGCTGTTATCAAGTACAGAGGCTGCCTAAAAGTGGCTTCTGTTTCTGTGAGTTAGACACAGCCTCCCCAATTACAGGCAGCTTCTGTGATTGCACAGCTTGTGAAGATGAATGAAGTCCCAGGAGCTGTGTAGCTGCACAGGCAAGTTCGACCCAGAAATCACATCCTTTATAACTGTTTTATAAAATATAAGGAATACTCTTTAACACTTGAGCACACTGAGATTAAGAATGATGCATAAATACAGAGGGTTATTATACTGATTAGTTTTGTAAACTAGCAAAATACCTTACTTTGAAAGGTCTAAGAGAGAGATTTTAAATTTTATCTAGAGGTGAAAATTAAAGGTTGTTTGTATTCAGGAAGAATCACTTTAAAACAAAGAGATGTGTGACTATGCAGCCATTAATTGTGATCTTTGCTTTTGTTAAATACTGACTAGAATGCAATGAGGAGGTTTTATCTAGAGGAACTGCACAGTGGTTGCTAGTCATACAATTAGAGCAATTGTCTGAATTTTTTCTGCATTAGTAAAGCTCTAAAAATCATAAAACAGCAGGGATCAGAGAGACATACAGCTTAGTCTTTTACTGCTGCTTCCAATAAAAAAAATGGTCATTGTTAGGATAAGCTGACTTGTGCTTTTAAGATTTTCATTTTTAATGACTCCATGGTTCAGGGTCAAAATATGCATGAATTTTAAAAGAACTCTACTGAAAACTCATGTACATTTTATGCAAAGGATAGTGATCCTGCTAGTACTCCACTGCTTTGTTGTCTTTTATACTGCGGTAAGAGACCTTGAAATGGGCACATATGTCTGACAGTAATAACTAGTGCTTCTAATTTTGTGTAAATTATTATATATAATTCACAATGATGAAAAATTATGTGGCAGCTGCTACCATTGCATGTCCCTGAAAAAATATCTGCCCTATAACTCCAAACAGCAATTGACAAACAAAGCCAATGTTTCAGCAATGCAGTAGCTCAGATATTCATCACAAAGTATAAATACTTCTTATGGCTTATGTTTAAAAATTACCTATGTGGTATAGTGAGGAGGAAACTGTTCTTGTCCAACAGAGAAAAGCTGTTTTTAGTGTGACACTATGCCTTCCTCTCACATTCATTACATGGATAGCTTAGGTATAAGGCACACAAAGCTGTAAGGACAGAATTTATAAGGCCAGGATCAAATCTCTCTGAGGCACTCAGTGAGCAATGAATTTTAAGTGATTTGTGGTTTTCATAGTAGGCTTTGTACATAGAGGGATAATAACATCAGATGATTTCCTGCTTTTCTTTCCCATTTGCTTGTATGCCAGATTTACTTCTATGTTAGTCCACAGAACACAACTGGAAAAATAGAAACTTGCTTACTATAAAGAGGTGCCCTTCCTATGTGACTGGAAACTTGAAAAATAATTTCTAAAATACATATATTGAGTTCCAAGTTTATCTGAATACAGGCTTCTTTCTTTGCAGTACATTAAACTCCTTATTTGGAACTTTGGTTTTCAATTACCATGGTGGATTACAAAACAGTTTATTTAAATGCAACTATGATCTGAAGCATTGGGAAGAATGAAAAATAGTAAAAGTATTCCATGTCTCTTAACAGATATGACCACGAATATGGGGATGAGAAACAAAAAGTTTAAACTTTACTTATTTTTCTAATGAGGCATTCTATTTAAAAATGAGTTGACATGCAGTAAAGCAATCTATTCCTCTTGTGGCAGTTCTGCTTCTTTAAATTATGTGGTTGTCATAAAGGGCTATGTTTTATCTGCACAACACATATCTTGATCAGAGGTAGAATATGATTTCTTAGTTATAATCTTCTTCATTCTTTTTGTGTCTTTCACCATGCTAAATTTGATTTCAATTTTTTTTTTAAAGAGAGTGGTATGACCTCTGTTGGTTCCATTCCAACGGAATGTCTTCTGTTGTCCTTTCTCTTCTCTGTAGCAGTTGTACATACACCATTATGAACCAGCAGAATTTGGTATATGTACTTTCATTTTTTCAGGTTGACTAAAACCATTTTAAAGATTACAGTTAGTTGCACATGTACATTCAAACCACATTAACATTCATATATTCTTCTATTAGCCTTTTTTCACGCAAAAAACCCTGCACAGAGACAAAAGTAGCTATAACAGACTATTAGATTAAGAGCAATGTTCAGGGCTTATTTTAGATGTTGTTCTTGTAGTTATTGTGATAAAATCTGCTTTCAGATTAAATGAACAAAGATCTTTCCTGATAGGCAAATAAATAACCTCCTAAAGTCTTAGGAAGGTTAGCGATTCCTGAAAACCATTACATGGAACAGGATACTTACAGGTCACCTTACATAAATTTAGAAAGATAAAAATGGTTCCTTGGAACAGTCAATGAATTTCTGTCATGTAATATCTGGTAAAAGAGTAGAGAAAACCAGGAAATAGTTACGAATGTATTTTAAAGAGCATTTGGGATGCAATTTGTATATATGGAGGAGTCTGAAGCCAACTTAGTACTTAAGTTTCTGAAGTAAATATGATCCCAGCTGAGCACAGAACTCTTCCCAGATAAGGGACACCTGAGCCTGGCAAAATGGAGACTGCTCTATCATAGCAAGACTCTTCCACAGACTGTTTCTGATTAGTGCTGATTACAGCAGTAGTAAACTTACTGGTAGGAGTATCAGTATGACCTTGCTGTATCTCTCCCTTGTGTTTATATAAAATTTTAGTTGCACAGCATCTTGGAAAACATAAAAAAACAGTTTCTGTTCCAGCATCCTTCACAACCACAAACATATGGTGAGGATGTGGACACAGTCCAGTCTGGTTCTGAGGAGTAGATTTGATTATTAATGCTCATGTTCCTTATTGCTGTAAACTGTGTTTTTCCATGTTAATAAAATGCAGAACTTTGATATGTTTTTTGTTTTATTCACCTTAGTCACAGTAAAAGCCATAATTTTACCTGAAACAAATAGTGACAGACTGCTTCAGGTTAAATCAAACTTCTGGAAGTCATCTGGGTCAATGTGACTGCTCCAGCAGGGCTTCCCAGGACCATGTCCAGATAGCTTCTAAATATCTCTAACAAAGGATATCCCACAGCCTCCCAGGGCAACTTGTACCAGTTCTCAGTCACTCTCAAAGAAGAAAAGTGTTTCCTGATATTCAGATGGAATGTCCTGTGTTTCAGTTTGTTCGTCTTGCTTGTTGCCTTATTTCTGGACACCACTGCAACGAGCCTAATTCTCTTTTCATTTTCCATTCAGACACTTCTATACTGTGATGACTTTCCCCTTTAAGCCTTCTTTTCTCCAAGCTAAATGTTCTCAGCCTTTTCTTCTATGATAGATGTTCCAACATCTTTATCATTTTTGTCAGTCTTTGTAGACCCTCACTGTTGGTCTCTCTTCAGTATGTCCTCATCTCTCTTGTTCTGAGGAGCCCAGAATCTGGTATGGTACTCCAGATCTCACCGATGCTGAATGAAGGGAAAGGATCTCCTCCTTATTCTGCTGACAGCACTCCTCCTAATGCATCCTGGGGGAGTTTTAGTCTTCTTTGCTACAAGGACAATTTGCTGGTTGACAGCTAACTTGGTGTCCAACAGGACCTCAGGACATTTTCTGCAAAGCTGCTTATCCTGGGCCATCCCTGGCATGCACTGATGAATGGAGATGTTCTGCCATAGGAGCACAACTTTGCATTTCCCCTTGGATAGCTTATACTCTGTTATGCTGCCCCTCTGGAAGATGTCAATCCTCATACTTCTCAAACAGAAATTAACTTTTTAAAGGATATTTTGAACAGATGATTGAGTTGGAAAAGCATTAATTGATCTTTTAGCAGCAGCAGCTGTTGGAGTTTTGAAGTTGTCTGAATAGTGCATTAGGAATTGAGAACTGTTATGTATTTTGCTTTATAGTGACATTTATTTCCTCAATGGCTTTGCTATGTCTCTGCTCAACTGTATTCAATGGCATAAGAAAGTATTTATTGGCCTAAATTATGATTTCTATTTATAAAAAGAGGGAGACTTTCGGGAAGAAAATTGTTTTGAAGAGTTTCTGTAGAAATTACTCTGGTTAATGCACTAAATTGGTGCATAAGTAATAAATCTGACTTTAGTTCCATCCTCTGTCATGCATTTCCTTATATGTAATGGACAGGTAATTACTGATTACTCCTTATGTTCTCCAGTATAAAGGCAATAAATATTGTTATTTCTTACATTTTCGCTGCCTTATTCAATAAATAAGACCCAAGAATGGGGTACTTTACCCCTTTAAGATAGCCTATGCTAGTTTAGACTCTCCAGCTGTTCACATTTTAATCTTCTACTCATTAGACTGAAACTACTTTGTTGCACTTACCTTCTTGAAAAAATCAGCATTGTATAGGAATGCTTAAGCTTGTATTCCTCCACAAAGGATGCCTTCTATGCAGTTAGAGGCTGCAGTTTCCTTAAATCCGTTGAAAATTCCTCACACAAAGGATAAACTGCATAACTTCACGTCCTCATTCTGCCAGTAACTCATTGTACAACTGTATGAATCTGAAATTAAAAATGATTCACATATACGTTCTGATAAAAATAGCTCAAATGGCAACTATAGTATTCAACATCCTTAATTCCATTTTACAATTATTTGACAGACCACATCTTCCTGTAACATCTATTATACTACACAGAATTTATATTATATATTAGGAAAATTTAAATATGTATTTATGAATTAAGGACAATAACTTGTGATGCTCGAAGAACCCCAGTATATGCTTATTTAATTCATAGTCTAATGTTTTGTTAAGGGAACATGGGTTTGCATTTCTTCTGCAAATGCATACAAAATTCCATCAGTGATCTATTAATTCTTCCCTGTATTAACTAATTTTCTATTGCATTAGAAAATCTCTTTGTACACAAGCAGTCTGAATATAATTAGAATTTCTAAAGTGCATTTCAGGTATTTTATAATCTCAAACTTAATCATGAAGTTTGAAATAAAAATAAATGAGTGATAGCCCAAGTATTAAAATATAATTATGAAATAACATAACCCCTAAATAAGTGAGTTTGTTCCTTTTTATATTGTTTCTTTTTCAGACCACTGCTCCAAGCAAAAACCTTGACCAGAGGTAAGTTTGGGCCTTTCTTCTTTTTAATCAGATAGAGTTCAATTTATAGTTCCAGACAAGATGTCAGGAAATATGGTTTCTAGGTCAATGATTTAGGAGTTTTCTTATTCCTTACAGAGCATAAGTGCCATCTCCCTCAAAATCTCCCTCATTCTGATGTCCATCACGAATATGGCATCCTATTTTAGGCCCTCTGTGTAAAAAAATGTAGTAAATTGGCTCATATTTTCTGGTTTATTCTTTGTAAAGGTATTCCTCAATCTATACACTGTTGATGAAAGTCTACAGGAAATAGCTGGTAGGAAATTATGTCTTATTAAGGAAATGTATTAAAAGAGCTTCCTTTCAGTTTCTGACACCATCAAAATAATTATATATATCATACTGTAATAAGTATTTCAGCTCTGATAATCGATGAACCACTAAGTTTTACTCCAAAGAAGATTTTGAATCTGAGAATAAAGGTTGATCTAACCCATTGCTAAGGTTTTCCTTGTCTTAACTGATTAACTGGCCACCTATTACACATCCCTTGCAAGAAATATATTTTCAAACCAGTGTTTTTGGGCTTTCTGTCATAGCTTGGATAGTCATCCATCCAAGTAATCAAAATTTCTCTTCCAAAGCCTTCCATGAGCTTCTCTTTTGCTGCAACCTATTTTATTAACCACTGTTGTCTCAGCTTTCCTTGCACTCTTTGTATCATTTTGTTGAATATTTTTTCAATAAAACAAATTATAAAAACTTTGAAAAAATGAAGACCTTAGTCTACAGATTTCTTTGTGCTCTATTCTTCCAACCTGTTTTGAGAAAAAATATTCTGTATATTCACAGCTGAACGCTATGGAAATAATAAGGCAAAACAATAAGCACCCTAAAAAATAATTTTCACAAAAGAATGATTTTTATAAATAAGAAATAAGAATCTAATATAAGCAGAAAGAAGAGAGCCCTAGCTCAAGGTCAGTCTCAAAAAAACTTGAAAGGATTTTTTTTTTTCCACAATTAAAAAATAAAAAGATAGTTCAGCAGTTTTTGACCAACATTAAATACTTCAGACCTTTCAATAATATTTAAATATTTTAAGTCTTCTTAAAATACACAAGAATGCTTTACAGCTTAAACATTTACAGTCATCAGAAGAAATCAACTAAAAGGGAATATTTTCTTATATCAGAATTGATGGAGTGAAAATGCTGTTAAATATTGGAGTGACAAATCATATGGTAGTTACTTTGGGTTATAAACCTTGGTCAGAATGAAATTGTTATTTTCTTGTTTCTGGCAGAGCTGTGACAAGATACGCCATACATAAGTTACACACAGATGTGCACAGTCACTGTGACTGAGATGTAGAAAAGTGTACACAGTATGATCCAGTTTAAGTTTAGAGATATTTCCAAGAAGTGTTAGAAATATCACTTCCTGAGGAGGAAGTATAAACATTTCTGGAATTTGAAAAGTGGTGATCATTGAATGAACTGCAGCAGATTAATACTAGCTTGAAGAGGAGCTAAAAATTTGCAAATCCTAGAAAAGTTTCACAGAATCCTCAAAGTCTATCCATGTGACATTTTTGAAAATACCAAAGTACCATAGTTCAAGTCTAGAAGGACAGTTCTATATTTGTAAAGACATATTTTCTCATTTCTGGAGAGTCTGAAGTAGAAAATTATCCTTCCTGGGTCCTGGGCACAGCCATATGGGGCTTTTCTTCACAGGATAATATTATATGTTACGTTAGGAATTAAAAATTCTCATAACAACATACTTTACTGTATTTAGTAAGCTCAGAGGTAGAATTTGGGTTAATGTAGAAAAAACAGGAGAAAAAAATCTCAAGATTTTTATGTAATTGAAAATCGTGTAAATAATTTTTTCACAATTTTGAGATGCTAAAGAAAATTATATAGTTTCATGTTCTACCATTCTTGAACGTCCAGGTCACTGCCCAGTGTATTTGCATTCCTGCTAAGGTATTACTCCTGCTAAACCTGATTCACTTTACATAAATAATTATATACTAATTAGAACAAGGTCTTTACTCTCAGCCTCCCACACAACAAATAAATGCCCTAATTACAGGGACTCTGCTCAGGTCCACCAAATATGTAATTTAGAAAAAGCAGCTTCAAGTTTTTGAGACTATGAAAGCACCTTATGTTATGTAGCACTCTTATGATAACTCATTGCAGTACGGGAAGCAGATTTAACATTAATTTCATGATTTTGAAAGGTCTTTTTTAAAGAAAAATTTTTAAAATAACTATATTACGTCAGAAGAGGATATTAATATTATAGGTAAAACTTTATAGCATTTGGGAAAATGACCTGCAATTTCAGTTGTCATTTAAATAGCAATTTGCAGGAAAAATTATGCAGTTTAGCTAATATTTTAAAAATCAGGTAAATGACACCCAGTAGCTCAGTTGAATAATTTAATAGTAGACATAAGAATTGAGTAATTCTTCATATTTTTTTCTTAGTTTTTATTGTGATTATGTGTAAGCTATATTATTTGTCTAGATTTCTTTTTATTTAATTTTTTTTAATTTTTAGGCAAGAAATTATATTTCTTCACTGGAAATTTATTTTCGTAACATTTGTAATTATATTGCAGTTTTACAATGCATAGTCAAGAAAATCCAGATATAAAATTAAAGTGCATTATTAAAATATTTCCTGGTAGATTACCCCTGAAAAGGTTGAGTTATGCCAGACATACATTTCTGAGGGTTCAGAACAAGGATGTGACTTTGATTTTATTTTCCTGGTAATGGAAATGAGATGATTTCTGCTTCAGAGTGCTGTTCCTTTAAGTATCCTAACCTCTTGAACAGTTCGGAGCAAATTTCACACTCACTGAAAGAAGATAGATTCACTTCTCCCCTCTCCTTTGGACCTGATTTTGAAACTTCCGCACAGACTTAATGGTAAGCTGTTATCAAATTACACGAGACAGAAAAATATATAATAAAAAAATACATTCCTTCCTTGACCTTCAAGTTTACAAATAGGAATAAATTGTTAATTTAAGTCTATACTTCAGGTCCTTTAGTAGTTATACTTTAGGCAAACAGACTGGAAATTGTTCAACCTGTTACCAAGGAGATGGTGAGTCAACCTGAGTTTTCTAGGATCATTTAAAGGTGTTGCTGTTAAAAATATTAGATTTCTAACTTATTCCAGAAGATCAAACCTGTTCAGCAGATGTCTACCAAATTTGCTGATTTCTCTCTCATTTTTATGCATCTCTTCTCAGTCCCTGACAATGAAGTAATGAAAAACTATTTTAAAGATTTTTTTTCAATATACAAGTAAATATCTATCTCCAAAGACTTTTTCTTTCTCACTACATCTCATCTTCAGTCCTCTTGCAACTTTTCTTGTCTCTTATTTTATTTTATAAATAAATAAATATTAGATATATTGTGTGCTAGTCATGCTACAGGAAGACTGAGTGCAACCCATTTTTAATCAATAGGACTTCACAGGTTGTATCTATTCTTTCATGAATTTATGTAATCAATTTTTACTTTCCATTTTTGCCTCTAAGTACAAAATGGACCTTTTCTGTTGTTGTTTATCAAGTACTTTGCCCAGCTTAAGGTGTTAAAATTAAAGCCATCTTGAAAATGCGATACTGAAAACAAACAGGGAGACCTGCTTTTGTTATAATCCTATCAAATGAAAGAAATGTGCAGTTCTCTCTGTTCTTTTTCTTGATTCTGCATTAATCAAAGTAAATTTTCTGAAATCTCCCAACAGTACATGATGCTATTGCTAGGCTAGAGCAGGAAAAGAAATAGATTCAGAATCCCCAGACAGAAAATTAAACATGAGATTTTCTTTGTTGGAACTCCTTTCTGTTCTGCTTTCTTGCACATTGTACACTGACAGGTGAGTATCTCAAATGAGTAGGTTCAATACACAGTAAATAGAGGTTTTGTGCTTATCACAGTTTGTCAAAAAGCTGCTGTTTGGGTATGTGATCTGATCATCAGAGCTTGAGGATTTCTGAAGCATTTCACAGAATTATTTTTCTTTTTTTTCCCCTCCAGTAATTTCAAAGAATCTGTGCCCTTGCCCAGTTGTTTTCTCTTTTTCACAGTGTGTACTGCATTCCTGCTTATACAAGGTGGCAACTCCCCAGTAATCCTAATAACTTCATAAAACCACGGCTGCAGTATAATCTGGGCATTCCACACACATTTACCTTGTTAAAAGCTCAAGCCTGCACATACTGTTCTTTCAACCCCTGAGACTTTTCTGAAGATCTAAAGGAAAGCTCAGAAGAGGTTTAAGAGTTCAAACTATTTTACGAAGGTGTGCTATGGTCCTCCAATGAGAGAAGGGTGTGTGTTATATTATGTGATCTGTTCTGATGGCAACAGAGAAGTAATTTGTGATTTACAGACAACTGGACATGATTGACTAAGCAGTAACTCTCAATTTAATTTTCCAAAGCTAGAAATAGATTTCTAAGAGTCAAATGCCTTTGGAGCTGCCTAGATTGTTGTCTAGGCATTCTTGATACAGTGGAAACTCGAAGTCCTGACTACTTTCACAAAGACTTACTGATGCCTTTAACTTCAAAGCATGCAAGTTCTAAAGATTCAGTATTTATTGCTTCTCCCTCCAAGCAAGAAATTCTGCAGAATTACAAATCACTTAACCCATTGCTTGTTCTTAAAAGTCCTCAGAAGTGAGAAAAATGAAAATAAAACAAAATAGCATTTTATGAACTACATTAAAAGAAAAATAAATAATTTTTACACTAATTTTACTATCGGTCATCCCAATAAGACTATGGAAAACTGTAAAAAAGTAACTAAATTCTTATTGTGTCCCTGAATTTTCATGATACATCACAAGTGACTATAAGGACAGATAAGCAAGTTTTTGGATTCACTCTGCTTTAGTTCTAATTTGAACAAATAGAAGATCATGGAAGTTATTCACTTTGAAACAATAACGGTATTTCAGCACCATCATAGAACTTCCCAGATGAAGAAGTTAGGATGATTTTGGGTGTGAAAGGTGCAAGAAGTCAATGAAGGCACAAGATATTTAAGAATTTAATGTTTGTTCTTTGAGGGCAAATGGTTTGAAAAGATGAATGACATAAGTGCATAAATTAATTTGTATAAAAGGACTGATCATTGTCAGACCCCTGAGTCAGAGTTCAGAGAATTCACTGGTGTTGTTCATCAAGAACAGCTTTGGGAACCTATCAGTCTTCTTGCTGATCTAAAGTACATAAATGATATAAATAATAAAAACATCTTCTGAAATACTGATGAAATCTTCAAAAAGGACCAGTATCATAGGAGCTGTTTATGTTATTCCTGTACTTCCAATAAACATATTCTTAAAGAGGTTTAAGAAGCTTTACCATATAAGTTGATGTCTTTGAATTGAGAAAACAATCAGTAAAGTGTGAACTGAAATCTAGACAAAAGGTACCCCTAAAGTTCAATTTCCTTTGCAGTTTCTTACTTCAAATAAATTCACAACTGAAAACTCCATTTGATGTTTATAGCAAATGAAACTATGGTAATTCCCATCTTTTTTTTTTTTTTTTTTTTTTTTTTTTTTTTTTTTTTTTTTTTTTTTAAGATTCTGTGTTAAAGGTCCATATTTTTAATGCAACTGTTAATCATGATAACAAAATCTAAAAATAAAAAAGACATTTTCTGCGGATTTTTTTTGTGTTTGTTTTTTGTTTTTTCCTAAACTCAAATTGTTTTCAAGATATCTTGATAATTTTCAAAAACTATCTGGATAAACTTTTTAAAAGTTACTTTAACTGCTTTTTATGGAATTTTAGTGTTTATTTTCAAAAATACTGAAAAAATAGACAGTAAAAATAAGAGTTAGATCAGTATAAGATTATAATTTGTACCTGTCCTTTGATTTTCCCAAGCTTTCACATTTCAGAAATCAAAACAAATTATGCTGCTTCTAAAATGTCGGAAAAAAGGCTGGGGTTTTTTTTCCTGTTCTACTTTCATCTCTTTAATTCTCTGCTCTGAAAAACATGTACACTCTTAATCTGATCATTTTTTCTGGCAGCATTTACACACTGACACACTTTACATGGTATAATTATGTACTTATTTTATCCAACTTGCTTCTCTGGTGCACTGTCACTTGTAGTTAAGACAAAACTGGAAGACTAACAAATCCCTTGACTGATTTTGATAAAGACATACAGCAGTCTGTGGTCTCAAGCTGATCACTGTGTTCATAAAAAGGTTGGTAGAAATAATGCAACGGATGCCATATTTATAGAAGTAGCTTAATTATTTAAATTCCTTTTTCCGGTGGTCTCAGCTTTGTAACTTTATTATTCTCTTAACACTTTCCAAACGAGTTTGTGGGAAAGATAAGAAATACTCCTCTCTTTGAATAATAAAGCTTCAAGTCACTCAGTCAAACCTTCAGTTTATAACTCTGCTAAAAAACCGCTACATATATGTATAGATTTTCTCTCCTCTGATTCAGCTTTCATTGTGAATATGATACTCTATGAATGTGTGAAGTATTGCAACATGCATAATATATTCCTTGGAACTATCCTAATACATGCATAGACCACCTCATAATTTTTCATTGAAAATTCACAGAGTATATTTGCTATTTATCTTCTGTTGATTTTATGTTAACAAACTCATCATAAAATTTAATGAAAATTACTGCTTAAGAGTAGTTCAAATACTATGTAACTTCTAATGGTTGAATGCAATGATCCAGTTAATCTTGCAATTATATGTGATGTCTTTTTCATGTCTCTAGAAATAAAGTCTATGAATTTAAACATATATTCTTCCAACATGAAGGTTAGAAAAGCTTTTTAAGGATGGTTTTCAATAAATAAAAGCTAGCCTCAGAAAGATCTAGATTACAAACAATAAAATATGTTATTTTCTAAAGAAATGGAAATAATCTTTGTCATTAATTTACGAGGAAAGACAGATGGCTTGCAGAAACTAAAATGCAATTTCATCTCCAGATCTAAGCAAGCTTGGTAGAAGTCTGCAAAAACCACAAGAACGTCAAATTCTTCCCCTCTTCTACAATCAATTTTTCATATTTGTTCCCCATGCACAGTAATTTCCCTTCAACATTATTGTATTAACATTTTGCCTTTCACTTTTGCATGTAATATAAACTGTTTCTTTCTCTCCTCTCCCCACCCCCCCCCACCCCCCCCATACACACAGAGGCCAGCTGGGCTTGATGTTCTAGCCAAAGAGTTCATAGGTTTTACCTACCAACACAATTTATCTGGAGAAGCAGCAGTGCAGCCTGCAGGGCTGAGAACCTGGTTTAAGCCTCAGGGTACAAAAGTTATCCTTGTGAAGAACTCCTGGTTTTCATCTGTCAGTCCTCAGCTCCTGTTTTTAAATTTTGCTTATTTTCGACCACATCCTAGATACCCATATCAATCTTTATTCTATAAGTCTTTTGTATCTCTTTAGTATTTTCAATTGATGTATACCTTTAACTTTTAGACTGTGTATAGTTTGCTACTCAAGTCATGTCTGTCATCTATTTAATACCTGAAAATTATAATTTTTGCCTTGAGTCTCTCCTACAAAAAGTTTGCTTCCCTTGATTATTCTTCTATTTCCATGGTGGTTTTTTCTGCTACCTTTCTTTGTATAAAAGGGGTGGCAAATCATAAGTAAACACAAGCCTATCTGCACAAAACTGAGCTAAAAACTTATCACATTAATTTTTCACACAGTGTAGTGTTATCTTCCCAAAGACACCCAAAATGACATGTAAAAGGATGTGTGCATCATTGTCAGAATCTTAATTTTAATGAATGCGTAATATCAGTAAAAAACATGTTTTCATTCTTGAATGAACTTGAATTTCATTTTCTTTTAATTCATATTTCAATTAGAAAAATACATGAAATAAATTATGATTGTTGATTTTAATGCATAGAGGGCAAAAAGGAAACTTTTATTCTCTCTTAGATATACAGAAAAAAATATACTTTTCCTCATTTAGTATAATTTCTTAAATTAAGAGAAATGTACCATCTCATAAAACTCAGTCCCTATAATAGTTTATCTGAATTAATTTCAAGTAAAATAAAAAAATGTTTCAAGTAAACGTTCTTTGCACAAATGTTGTTATTTTTCAAAGATTGTCATAGTGTTGGAAAAGAGCCAAGAAAATGCAAGAACAGCCTCTTGTGTTCCAAGAAAAAAATCAATTTACATAAAACAAAATCAATCTGAAAATTAACACCTTTTTTCAGAATACAAAGAGAACAAATTCCACAAGCATTAATGGGTGCCATATTGATTTCTTATTGCCCGGGGAGCCTACTTCTCCTTAGGTTTCCTCTGCATGGGAAAATATAGCCATTCCAGGCACCACCAAGGCTAAAACAACAGAATAATATCTGTTATGTGACTTTATGAGTTGTCCTCTGGCAGCCTCAGCTCAGGACCCCCTCCTGCCCAAGTGTCTGACTGCAGGATTCAGTTGCCAATCCTTCCTTTGGTTTTGACCTAAGGGTCAACCATTAGAAAAGCTGAACTGGTGACCCAGAGACACGTGCCAGGGGAAACTGACATGGCAGGTCACACAAACTGCCACAGCAGTGCTTTCAACAGCACCTACACACTGGACTCACTTCTAGCACAAACACAGGCAGCCAAGTCCCCTCCCTTTGGGCTGGCAGAGAGAGCAGCTCATTAGTGTGGACACACACACAATTTTACAATTGCACTGCCAGTATCACAGACCTTCTTGCTCATCCCACAAGTTTCCTACTCCCTGGCTGGTCCAGCATGGTACTTGCTAGCAAAAGGACATGAGCACTCACATATGTTGGATGGAGAGTGAGATTTTGCAGGGTGATAGCTGAGTACATAGTTACTGAGCAGACAGAACAGATAGCGCTGATCAGGTGCAGGGTTCGGTCAGGCAGCCATAAGGACAACCCACATTTTTCATGCCACTGTCACCTTTTGTACCTGCTTTATTTCTCCCTGATCCCCTTCCCCTGTGCATTTCCTCATCAGCTGGCATAGTCCCACTTGACAGCCCATGCCCTTGCCCCCACCATCCCAGACCCTCCTTTTTCCATCCTTTTGAGAGAGAAGTATCACTACCTTATCTGGGCTGGATGTATTTGATGTGAGAGGTGAAGCAACTGCACATTTCAGATAACTAAAAAGAAGACTTGGTTTGAATTAGGCTCAGCCTGGCCAAGTCTGAGGTGTTTGTGGAAGTGAAAGAAGGAAATTTCTAAAAACACAATTAAGAAATGCACAAAGTACACAGTTACAACCTCAAGGGTCTAAAAAAAGGTAATTAATGATTAAGGAAACTATATTTGTGTTTTAAAATATTAAAAAGCTTTGTGTCTCACGTGAAATACTTGACAATACTTTCCTTTGGAAAATGTATAAGAATGTGAGAATAACTCTGATCCATGGATTATACATTATTTTTGAGGTACATACAAGACAAATGTCCAGATACGACTTTTTAATGTGACAACGTCAATGTTTACTGTGGTAGTCTTATTCATGTTGGCTTCTGTTTGGGAATCCAGTGAATGGATCTCCTGCTATAATCAATGAAAGCATAAATGTTTCCATTATTTATCCCCAGTCTGACCTTTGAAACAAATAAAGACTTGTTCTTTACCTTCAGTTATTCTATTACAGACTATATAGTTGCTACCTGGTTGATGTTCTTTCATATGTGAACCTTGATGCAAAGATATATGGCTCTAATGCTTACCACAGATTGATCTTGACAGGGCTTTCAGCACTTAATAAGATCAGAACTGAAAAGTACCTGAGTTGTATTGAAGGAGAGGTGATAGAGAAGAGAAATTACTGCAATTGAGCAGAACACTCACTTCTGTGTCTGGAACAAGATAAACAAGAAATAGAGTTATTGGGCCTTTTCCTAACAAAATATTTCCTATTCTGAGTGTTAAACTGTGTCGTAATGCAAAACTTTCTAATTTTCTAAAAAAACCACTACTTGGTGGAATACAAGTTTTTCTGCAACATTGTTTAGTAAAAGCCCTAACTCTGAGCAATTAAATTGAACCTCAAAGTTCCTAGCATCACCTTTTCTTTGAAAGCACCATTTCTACAGCTCCTTTTCTCAGATCTCCTGATTATAATTCAGTAATGTTCTGGATAAGCAGGTAAGATCTGTCAGAGCAAGAAACGAAAATCTTAATGTGACAGAATTTGACAAAACATCAGTTTATAAAGGTTAAAAGTCTTTGAAAAGCAGGTTTTGGAAATGCTTCTTATGCACAGAATGGAGTGCTGTGCAGCTCTGATGAGTGGTAATAGAACATCACTTATTTCTTCATGTATAGTTGGTCTTATTCTTTCATACATTAGCAGAAAGAAGCTTTTAAGTAAAGATCCAAGTCTGAAATGGCAGGTGTTTTCAACCCAGGTTATTATTAAAAGTGTGGTGACTAACTAATTAATGAACTTACTTTATGTTTCCAATGTTCCACCTGTATTAGCCACTGACAATAACTAAGTAGTAAAAAGATCAAGAAGTGAGGAAATCATAGAAATAACATTGAAGAATAGCATGTTCACTCATTTTTTTATGTAAGGCTTTTGAGTTCTTACAACTTATATTAGTACATTGTCAGTGAAATTTACCTGAAAACTTCATTTACTAAAGAAATTAATCATTCAATTTTTAAGAGAAGAAAAAGGTGTGACAGCAGCACAGAGAACTCAAGAAACAAAATTATTTGTATTGATATTAAAATATTTATATGATTACTAGTATGAGTCATACTCACTGGCCCCTAAATTAAATTAATTTTTTTTCAAGAATTGTCTTCATTTGTTGTGGCATGACCAAAAATAGCCATTGAATTAATAAATACCTGTAATTTCTCTGATTTTTTTTTCAATAATTGCATGGGCCTTAACACTGACATAACCAAGACATACCTCATGAGCTGCATGGAGTTTTCTTAGATGTAGGTGCTGTGCTGGGGGCTATGTCACATGGACAGTGAATAAGGCTCAGTGCCTCCTCTGGGGGTGTTGCATGCATGGCTGCTGACCAAGGCAGTAAATGAGAAATGCAGAGACCAGCATTGCTGTATTTCCCTGCTCACCAAGCCTATTGAAATCACAGAGTGGAGAAGGTAAGGTTTTTATTGTTATCTGGTTTGTATTTACAGTTTAGGTATGCCTATATTTGAGGTGTGCCATATGTATTTGATGCTCCCTATACCCCCTCATCATAGGTCATATAGACGATTGCTTTATATAAATATTGCAGTTACAAATGCTGCCACTGGATTTGTGCATGGCTGGAACCCTGGATAACATAAATCAAAATGCAATGACTAGAGTGGTATGCTAAAAAATTGTTGTGCCCTTTTTCAAGTATCATAATAGCTATTTTACTTCATTAACTTCTTTGTTAAGAAAAATGGTGACCTGAACTGTTCCATTTTTATAGATATTAAGAAATTAAGAAACACAGATAACTACAGGAATTTTTATTATTATTCCTGTATATTTTTTACATTTTGCATAATTTAAAAATGAAAAACTGGAGAACTGATGATAGTATGACGCCACTGCATGTGAGAAATTTGAACAGTTACAAAAAAAGTCATTTATTCAGACTTTATTTTCATTACATATTAAAATAATTGCTTTCTTTTTGATTTAATGAGTATGTGGGAAAATTTCTCATTCCAGATAATGCAAAATTTAAAAAAAGGAAAAATAATCTTAATGAGCAAAGGCAATTTTCGTCCCCTTTTTAAAATGAGAAAGAAGTAGAAGACTGAAGTAATTTGTGTAAAATTATCTCCACATTGCTCTTAAATACATATGCCCCTGCAAACCATTGTAAATAGCAATGCTTACTACACTTGTAATAATTGGTGGTTGCAGCCAATGCTAGTTGGGAAAATTGTAGTTAATGTAACCACGATGTCAAAGTTTTGCAGAAACATGTCAGCAAGATTATTTTTGTTGTTTCTTGGAGGAAAACAGTGACAGACTAATAGGCTTTCACAAAGTAAAAAAAAGAATCTCTTGGAAATGCTGTTGGATACAAGAGTACATGTCACCTCTTTTCTAATAACTTATTACTGAAAAAGATTTTTCAATGCTTGCAGTTCAGGAAAAATAATAAAAGGAATTTCTACTGCTCCTTGTTATTTCCAGCAAAAGAATAGTGTTACCATTTCCATGTGCGTAGGCTTCCAATATACTTCTATATACACTTTTCTTTTTTTTTTTTTAATAATGGACGCATTTTCCTTTGACAATCTCTGCATGTCATCATGGCTTTATATGATACCTTCCTTGAACCAAGAGTAGAGCTCTGAAGAGTTTCATGGTGTGCAGGTGCCATGACTTGAATGCAGTTGCTATGGAGTTTCTGAAATGTCATACAGAAAACTTCCTGCAGTAATTCAACCACCCCCTGGCTTTTGAATCAAAAAGAAAAAACATATATAATCTTCCACAGCAATCAGATAATGGATGCTGGTGTGAATACACAGCTGTTAAGTTTTTCAGTAAACACTTCAACTTGCAGAAAGAGAAGTAGTTTACTTCTTTACTGTCCAAATACAAGACTAAATACTTTACTAGCTATTCTTTCAATTTTTAAAAGGAAAAATAATGATAGTTTTATGGAACTGTGAGACACCTGAAATCACTCTTGAGTAATAGTTTTTTGTTGTTTGTTGGGTTTTTGGGGGGGGAGGGGGGTTTTGTTTGTTTGGGGTTTTTTGTTGTTGGTTGGTTGGTTGTTTTGGGGTTTTTTAGTTTTAGTTTTCTTTTCTGCAAGAAAAGTAATTAGTTGTCTACTCCAAAAATGTTCTGGCAATATTACAAGGAATATTAATTATGTTAATTGTTACTTACATGAACACTTACTGAAATCCAGTAAGGTTTTTCTGAATTACTACACAGCTACTGTGGTAAAACTCTAAGAACATTTTCTGTATCAACGCAGCAATATTTACATAACAAATCAAATGGTGGGGACAAAGGAGAGCTTTTTCTTTGAGCAAGACCTTCTCTATACAGAATTTTGTGCAGAACAATGGGCATAAAACCTAGCATCTCAGTGAAATCATAATTTGATAAGTCCTGTTGAAGGATGATGTATCATTTTAAGAATATATAGAATTCTATAATATTACAGTTGCATAAAATGATGAAATAATTTATTTTGATTCTTCAAACCTGAGGGCAATTTGGCCCAAGCTATAATACCCCTATATTATAGAGGAAAGATAGTAAAATAACCCCAGAGGGTGGAATTTTGCATGTGAAAGGAGCAATGAAAATGTAGGTTAGCCATTTTGTGAATTTCAGTGACTGAAACAATAAGTACATATTTGGTAATAAACACTAAAAAGAAAAGGATGGATGTCCTTAATTATTTTCACTGTAAAAAATAAAACAAACAAAACAAAAAATCCCCAACCCTCCCCCTCCAGCCGCTTCTAAGAAGGAAATAGGAAAGATCAGATCAGATTGATAAATATCATCCTTAGGAGAAGACATTTTTCACACATGAATGATGAGGTAGAGCTGTAGCCAAGATACTTCTCTTTAAAGCAGAGACCTCAATACTGTAATAATTCTTAAAGCATCTGAATCCACAGTCTGAGATGAGATGCAGTTGGACTTTGAGTAGGTCTCTGTTTTGTAAAGCTCTGTGGCTCAGCATTTTTCAGATCTCCCTTGTATTTACATCCATTAGTTATTTCCCCACTTGACTAAAGGGGTGACTGAGCCCAAAAGTGTTTTAGTATATTGGGCATCCAGCTCTAAAGCTTAACTCAGGATTTATCTCATAGGGTTTGTAATATAAAAAAAAGCCTGGCTTAATTGACAATTTGAGAGTTACTCTTCACTAAAAGGGCTTTGAATCCTGTAATTTTTTGCATGCTTGTGCAATGCAGTAGAAATGGCCTTGGCATAGTTTGTAGCTGGTTTTGATTTACAGACAAGAAGGATTTTACCTTCTAAGAAGCATATAATTAAAACTAACTCTAATAAGAAAAAGTGTATCTTTTTGATGTCGACTTTGCTGTAGAGAATCAGATCCACCTTGGTGGTATGAGGCAAATTGCTAATGAACACTTAATAATTGCCCATGCAAACAACAGTTAGCTGCATAGGCTTCAGTGTAGGTTCTGCTAGAATTTGTAACTCTATACTTTATCAAGAATCATACTAAATACAGTCTGCAGATAGGTTGTTCACATCCTTTTTTTTTACTTGTGACTGCCTACTTGTTTGAGAGTAGATGAATGAGAGTAACATAACTCCTTGCACTGCACAGAAAGTATTAAAAATGGTTACCTCACTGAGCTCACAAATATTCTCTATTTATCTCTTCACAAGAGCACCAGGATCTGTATCACAAATGTTCTTGTAAGACAGGGGTTAACAGAACATTATATGTTTGTAGTGAATTCCCTTGTTTTAAATAAAATTAATCAAGTATATATTTTCTTTCTTACCAATTCCATTTCATAAATGTTGTAGGAACTTTGAGCATAGCTTTGTCTCATCTAACCTAGCAGATGACTTGATTCTAATAACAACAAATCTGTATTTTATTACAAAATGCAGGTTGTTTCCTGCACTGTTTTAAGCTGGTCTAATGCATGAACTTTAATTGGAAATTCTCTGGAGTGGGAAAAAGTTATTTTACTGTTGGTATGTGTACTTAGCATAGTCAGGTATGGCCACAAGAAGTAGGATATTAGAAAACAAAGAGAGATTTTAAAGCTCTAGAACATGTGTTTTGTCAAGGAATCTTCAGGACACTTTTTGAATTATATTGGTTACAAATTCTTGCAAATTTTATGTAAGCGAAGACTTTTTATTAATCACAGCATAACTAAATCTGAATGTGCTTCTGTTTTTCACATCAGTTTAAAACATCCAACTAAACAACAGAAATTCATTCAATTATAACAAATCTTATGCTGATCTACAGTGATCTGTGGGGTTTACTACACATCTCTGTATTCATTAGCCTAAGTAAATATACATTGATATGCTTTATCCCAAATGGCATTATTGCTTTTGGTTCTCTACTAACACAGAAATCCAGACAGTACTTATCTTAAGAAACACTGACATTCATAGATTCATGGAACTACTTTGAGATACTACTGACTTGTCAACCAAGTCAGCTAATGGGATTTCCAAGATCTATGATGATAAGGCTTATGCATCAGTAATGTAATTAATGTGAAAATTTGGGTACTCAAAGGGAAATGATTAAATCTTGCAGGATCATATTGAAAGATCCAGCTTCTGAAATGCATTTAATCATAGCCAAACTTACAGTGAATTACATATATTCATTCTGTTTAAGAGAAAGGAGCTGAAATCAAATGGGTTTCTGCAATTACAGGGATTCCAGTGTTACTGTAGTGTGACGCTACAGGGAAATGTAAATGTAGGCAAGGACTCATTTAAAAGAATTCAGTCTAATTAGTAAACATGCAGTGTTTAAAATGGTAGTATAACGTCTGTTTCTTTCTTTGAAAAACTGATAGCTGGATTATGGAAATTGCCTCAAAGAAAAGGAAGTTGTTAAAACATTTTCCAACTATGCATGATGAAGCCAGATTGTTTTCCCTGGAGCAGAAACATTTCACATAGAGTTACTGGATCTCCACTCTTAGGGAGGGCAGATGGGGTGTCACTGATTTTTTTTCCTTTCTTCCTTGCATATCAAAGCACAGAAACAAACTTTCTCAAGCCCTGGATATCTTTTGTATGTGCATCATATATAAATATATATAAGATGCACATACAAAAGATATCCAGATATCCATATATATATAAATATATATATTTATATGTTGGTCTTAATAAATGACTACTGATTTTGCCTTAAGAAGAAGACTATATGGCTTAAAATCATCTTCAGATTCATCTTAGGGGTGATTGGAAGACCATGCTTATGCATTTGTGTGCACTTTGACTTGTATTATGTCGATGGTAAGAAGTTTCTCAAAGTAAAATTACTATTAAATGAAATACAGATCTAATTAGATAATTAACTGCTTTTCCCTCACAGTTTTTAATGGCTGTTACCATAGATAGAGGCCTTCTTAACATAGACTAAGCAAAGTCTATGGATTCTTTGGAGAAACTGTGGAGTTTGTAGAACCAGATATCAGAATATTAACATTTAATATTTTAATATTAACATTTGTTATGAGGTCTTTTAGATATGACCTGTTTAACTATCAGAAAACCAAAAATGTAAACTGAAGAAGATCAGCTCTTAAGATGAAAAAACATTTTTCTCAGTGGATAAATTGTATCATATATTAGAAAGCCAAATATCCTCACATAAATTTGCAGTGCATATAGATGAATAATATCCACTTATCATAAAAAATTGGCTGGGGGAGAAAATATAGGACTTGCAGCAAATAATGCTTTAAAATATACTTGAGGAAGAGTTAGCATACGTGATTACTTGAAATTATTTACATAATTTGGATCTAATTAAGACTATGCAAATGTGTTTCCTAGGTACAAACTTATCTGAAGATACAAGAGTGTTAAAACAGTGTGCGGTCTATACAATATGCAGTGTGATGTCTCACTTTCTAGAAAACAATTTATCAGAATTATAACCTGTATCAATACAGTTTATTGAGCTTTATCCTTGCTTTACTGCTTCTTTTTTAAGAGGACTGAGCTGGTGAATACATGGCAGAAAAAGTGGTTTGAAAGCTGCTCTTGGAAGTACCAAGGTTTTTTTCCTCCAAAACGAAATCTTACTGTTTGTTTCGGCAGCTGCAGCCCAGCCCAAAATCCAACTTACTTACAAAGCTGTGAGAGGGGTGAACAAACCACTTGCATATGAAACAACATGGGGCAAAACTTTGCACTCTGTTATTGCTCATTTTCATCATTGGCTAATAGCTGAATTTGGCATATTTAAGCTAAAATAATGCTTTTAATGGTTTATTCTATCTTCTCTCAGCTTCCCATCTGTTGTCCAGGGCTTTTCCTGCTGAGATAGAGAAGTATATTCTGTGTGAATGGGGTAAATTCTTTCAACAGAAGGAACAGGAGATTTCAGCTGCCTCAAACCTCAGGATCCTGATCCAATGGAAGGTTTACCTGATAACAGAAATCAGAAAAGGTAAAGGGATCACACTGGATCATAGCAGTCCTTCATAATCTTTAAAAAATAAAGCAAAAAATTTACTTCAAGAGTTTGAGGATTTTATCAGATAGTTAAAGTCAATTTGTGTTGTCTGCTATTTAGATATTTTAATAAGGGGGAGGGAAATATCAAGGTTAGATATCTTTCTCTTGTTTGGACTTGAATTGGCAGAATGGCATACTTAATCCAGGTTGCATTTATGATCACTACAAGAGTGTAAATACTTTAAAAAGATGCAGTTACATTTTTCAAAAGTTTCAAAAATCAGAGAATGCAGAAGCTAAAAAGTATGTCCAAATGACTGGATCAATGAGCCAGCCACTCTGAAGCTGTTCCTGTCAGATGTGTTCTATAGGACATGTCAGTGGTGCTGTCATTGAAACTAATAGGATTCAGTTTGAGTTATTGTTCAGGGATATGTAACCTGCCATAACAGGCTGAAGTGACCTTTGTAAAGTTCTGCACTTCTTTGTATACCTTTTTTTTTTTTTTTTTTTTTTAAACTGGAGATGCATAAAGTTCCCACTGTTTGCCTTCTGAAAACACAGATTAGCATCAAAACAGTATTTTAAGCAGTTTGTACTCAATTCGGTTGCTTCAATTTCTTGGTGACAAACTCAGTAGTACCTTTGCTTACTTCAGAGCCATTGAAAATAATTGTAAGGAGACTGGAGAACACTTATAGGTTGATCCAAAGGACACTGAAATCAGCAGGAGATTTCCATTAACTTCTATAAGCATTCAGGGCTCTCCATAACAATTTCTTTTCTGGCTGCTGAGAATAAAATGATAGAAGTTTAAACATTTTTTGAATCAAAGTTCTAAAAGAGCATTAGGTGTTCTGATGAATAATGTACACCAACTACTTACACAGCTGCTGAGAAGATCTTTTTGAGAATTATTTGTCTGTAAAATCTCTTGGAGTTTGAGAGCCTGAAAGCAGAATCTCATTATTTTTGGTGTCAGCTTTGAGCTTAAATATACAACCTGTAAAATTATTGTAAGGAATGCTTAATGTTCTTTAAAATAGAGACTGACTACTTCTTACTTTTTTTTTTTTTTTTTTCTGATGGCTATTCCCAAATACTTTCAACCTGTCAAGACAATCTGTCCATCAATAACACACAATATTATGCATCAGTTACCTTGTTCGCTCTTTAGCTGTCAAGATCATTTTTTAAAGGGCTGTCACTTAGAAAGTCATGCAAATGAAAACTGTATTATGCTGCAGACTGTATGAACCTGCAGTCCTAATTTACGTGATGTGATGGGAGAAGAAGGTGAGAAAAAACTGAAAATACTGCACAAAAAGGTAGCTGAAACTGTTTCATTACTGACTACTACAGTTCTAAGGTGAGTTTACAAGATTAAGGTCTGTGCTGGTTTGGGCTAGCTTTGGGTTAGTTTTCCTCACAGTAGCTATTATGGGGCTGTGTTTTGGATTTGTGCTAAACACAGTGTTGATAATATTGAGATATTTTCATTATTGCTCAGCAGGGCTTACATACAAATGCAAAAGATATTGAGAGGGGACGCAGACAAGACAGTTGATCCCAACTTTTCCAAGAGATATCCCAGATCGTATGGGATCATGTTCAGCACATAAATCTGGAGGAGGAAGGTGGAAATGTTCAGTGTGATGGCATTTGTATTCCCAAGTCACTGTTATTTATGATGGATCCCTGCTTTCCTGGGGATGGCTGAACACCTGGCTGCCTATGGGAAGGGGGGAATGAATTCCTTGTTTTGTTTTCTTGTGTGTGTAGCTTTTGATTTGCCAATTAAATTGTCTTTATCTCAACCCAAGGGTTTATTTCACTCTTATGTTTTCAATTCGTTCCCCATCCCATTTGGAGGATATGTGAACAAGTGGCTGCATGGGGCTTAGTCGCCAGTTGGGGTTAAAATCCCAATTTTCCTTATAAATATTTATCTCATTTTTGTTATTATTCAGATATCTGTTACTATTGCAATGCAAAATATAAGCAGGACAGGAAAAAAAAAAACCAAAACATAAAACTCAATCATTAATTGATGAAATTCCTTTTCTGTAGGTCTTAAACACAATGACAGAACATACACACAATAGTCTCAAAAAAGTAGCAAATTCTATAAGGTTATTTTTGTTGTATTTTTCATTAAAAATAAATGTAATCCAAAATTATGATACATATAGCTAGCCACAGCTACCTTGGGGAGAAAAAAGTTTAAGTGATCAACCTCTGAGTATGAAACAGCTCTATAGGGTTAGGACTTCAATTGTCTTTATTATTAAATTCTTAGAAAAAAATTAATTGACACATTGATACAAATGTGAACCACAAGTCAGGCATGACTGGAGAATCAACATGAACTAGGAAATCATCCATGCAGGTAAAAGTCTGTATTAGAGTCTGAAATGTGATGCATCAATTATACCTGGCCAATAATAGGTGGTTTCAGGGTCAGAAAACACCACCTGGTATATTTAATATGACAGAGAGCAGTCCACCCAAAGGCAGTTTGACTGTGATCTTGGTCATACAGTGTGCCAAATTTCCTGCTGATATATCTTTGTTGACTTAAAAATATCTCAATGATAAAGAATTTGACACTGCAAGTACATTTCAGAGATACAAATTTCATTGCTAAAAAATTAGTTTAATGTGTTTTCCTAAGCTTTCTCAGCACTTTATTATATTTTATCATCAATAAATATACTTGTTTCTTAATTGTACAGAGGGGAAAAAAAGTAGAAGTAACCGAGGAAGACAGCTAGATAGATCCCTCTACAGTATGGAATAAGGTATTTCATAATGAGTTAGATAAACATGCACAGTGATTCATTTAACCTCCCTGAGGTCTGGATGAAACTAGCACCAACTTTTCTCTCTAAATATTATTCCTGCAAGTAAAGAGAGATATGATAAGCTCTATATATAATTGGAAGAGTAATATTATTCTCTTGAGGTAAGAGAGGAAAATTACTGATCTTCACAGAGCTAATTGAAAGGAAAGCATTTTGTACAGTCCCTCTATTTATTTTTGTATTTTATTTTTATATAGTACATATGCTTTCATGCTTACATACATTGATACATGCAGTGTATAAAATTTCTGTGAAAAGGCTCTGAATATCTGAGCCTTAATGCAATGATATTGTGAGAGTAATTAATGTTAATTAATATATTTTTGGTACAATACTAGGCACCATGGGGGCATGTAAAATGTATTAGTTATTTCATTATTCACAAGTGCAAGACTACATACTTTTTTTTTTCTTAATTGAAATTTAGTTCATCATCTGTATGCCAAAAGAGATAAATATCATCTTTATATCCATAACAGTAGGAATTTTTTGTCTCCAGTACAGATCTGTTTCAAAAGATTGTCGTAGCTCATGTATTATCATTAGATAATAATGACAAGTTTTTTTGTCTCTTACTGTACTTGCCAAACCTATATCCTCTGCTAAGGCATGGGAATTTTAAATAAACAATCTTGGTTTCTCTTTAACTATAGTTGAGCTTCAGAAAGCATTTAACACCTTAAACTATAAATTATATTACCTTCTTCCATCGATGTAGAGCTACTCAGAAGTAGTATTGGTTGTCAAGATTTTTTACACTATTACTAAAAGTACCATGTGTACTGATGAATAACAGTCTAGATAATTTTGCCTGACTAATGGAGTAATACCCTTATCTAATTTTTTTTCATCTTTGTCATGCGCATCATGTCAGACAAAACACTGGGTATAGTTTTATACTCATTATTCAGGCCAAACAAGTACCATAAACACTTACCAAGGTGCTTGATTGGTTGCCTGAACAGCCATAGTGTGCTTGGCCACTCTTCCAGAGGACAGCTTAACCTGCGCACAGGACTTCCAAGTACTATGCACTACAGAGGTTAAAAAAAAAAAAAAAACCTTAAAAAATTTCTTACTCTGGAAATGAAAAGAACTGAGAATTTTGTGTGGAAATTAATTTCTTCCTCCTTTTGCCAGTTGATTGTAAAGCCAGATGTCAAATTCCATTAGTTCTGCCCCACATATGACATATCATTTACAGAGTGGCAACACTAACCTGTGACCCAAGATTATGATGTTGGTCTCTTCCCTTTTGAAATGCTAAAATTTAGCTTCCACTTAGTATGTAATTTCTGTAGGTAGAAATGCATTTTGTGCATAATTTCATGGGCCTCCATCCAGGAGAAGCAAGAGGGCACGAGTATAGAACAGTTAAAATAATACCCTGCAGCCAGTTTTCTAAAGCAATGACAAGTTATCACTACTGAAGAATTTAAGACAGTATTTTAAGGACTTTAAAATTATGCCCAAAATAATCAATCTTCATAGGTCGTACTATAGTTGCAGGCATTTATCTCCCTAATTTCATACCTCAGACCATATTGATTAAACATTATACAAAATATTAAAATTTGCTACATTTATCACTTAATATCTTTTTTTTTTTTTTTTTTAAAGGTATGACTTCTGTTTGGATGGAGTGTGAGATAACTCACTGCCTTGGTTTAGATAGACAGGTATCTGCCAGGGAAGATTGGAGTCTCTTTTGGAATGTAAACTCCCCCCATCCCCTTTCTGAATTATTATAAATTTGCAATTAAAAGGCTGTCAGAAAAAGATTTTGGGAATAGTTATAGCAGCTCTTTACTAGAGATATTAAAAATACAAATGTTGTAGTACAAAAGAATAAGCAAACAACAAACAAGAAATCCTAGAAAACTCTGACAAAGTCAGAAACACAACCTGAAACCCTGTTGGTCAAGGTGTTTGAAACAGTCCAAAAGTAAGCCCTTCTGGAGTGGCAGATGTGGTCCTGTTGGAAGCAGAGATGATCCTGTGGAGCCAAGGGTCCAGAGATGGGCCTGGTCTTCCTTTGGGAGTCACATGGGAACACTGGATGTCTGGTGGCACTTGTGGCTCCTTTTTATCTAGGTGAAGATGGTGTGGCTCCTCCTGCCTGGGTAGAGCATCTCACAATAGGATGATGTAATGTGTCATGTCATTGGTGAGCTTTAATGGCCCATTAACAGAAGATACCCCCATGGGGGTAGTGGAAGAATGAACAGAGGTAAGCAACACTGCTCCACTGAGCAGAGATAAGCAACACTGCTCCACCTGGTTTTAACAGCTGGCTTCTTATCAGAGAGGCAGTTACCCCTCCCTTCTGGAGTTACAACAGATAAAGAAAATCTCCCCATATGGGTTTCAACAGATGGAATAGAATAAACATTTTTTTGGTTACAAAACCTGAGACACTCACTCAAAGGGCCACTAATGTTCTGTCATACCTTTTGTTTTGCCTAGAAAATCTGCATGAACTCAGAAAATCTATAACATATAAACATGCTTACTAAGCGTTAACAATGTGAAGATCTTAAAAAAAAAATCAAAGCTTTTGTTGCAGAGTGTATTTAGAAGATCAACAGCAATTTTCCATTTTATAAATGCATGCAAATTATCAAGCAACAGTTATCTATGCAATTTCTAAAAATTATTTCTGAACATTCCATCCATGTCTGGGCCCTGATCTTTATGATGATTCGTGACTTCAGATCTTTCTCTTCAGGATGTTTTTGGCCAGTGTTCCTCACTCAAAAGGTTTCTTATCCCAGTATCTTCACCTTTTGTATGTAAGCAGGAGTGTTGTTTCATCTGCTTATAGTTTCTGACAGATTTGTTACAAACAGAATATTACACAAGATTAATCATACGATCATAACCTATATTTACTTTAGAACAAACACATTTACATGAAGATACATTCAAAGATCTTTAACTCTCCAATTTCCTTTTTTTTATTCATTTGACTTATATTATCTCAGAAAACTTTTGCTTAGAAATTCCATCCTCTTCAACATACAGAATTGTTTTCAGGTAATCCCAGTGCTTTTGCTAGATAAAGTTGTATTTCCCTCATGATGTCTCTAACAGACTACTTAGTGGGAAGTCAAAGAAAGGCTGTAATGTTGTGAATAATACCTACAATTTGTTGCACAGGCACCATGGGGATTGATTTTTCATCTCCTGAGAAATGTTTCATTTTTTTCATTTTTGGACACAGGACTGTTTTGATAAGAATTTTATTGTCTGAATGTGAACAGACTGCTGGTTGCTCAGCACTCTGTCAGCAATTTTTTCATAGATGCACAGTATTTATTCTGTAGTGGCTGCTATTTGTTCATGTGTTTCAGAAGTTCATTACTGCCACATGGAGGTGGTGGAGATTAAGAAGATCTAAGGTAAAGTCTCTGTTATCTCTGTTGAAATACACTTGCAGTGAGAGAATTTTTCACTATCTTAGCAAAAAATGTCATTATATGAAAGGAAAAAAGAGGTCATTCTTGTCATGCTGGTGTTCTCTTCTCTGAGCTGTTGATAAAATTCTGATCGCCTAAGGTTCTTGGCTTTCTCTGTAATTTCCTGACATTAGATTTGAGAAAGAGCACCTTCTGCAGCAGCAACATTTCCTTTTGCTTTATTACCCTGAGACTATTTTGTATCATCCTGGAATTTTTTCTGATGTTTCCCATGATTCTTGTGTTTGAGTTCCTGCACAGTTCAGTGTATTTCACTCAAATGTCTTTTTATCCTTCTTAACCAAACATTTTCTAACCTCTTCTCTGTATATCTATTTTAGGGGCATGAATCTGGACATCCAAACTGATTTCTACTGATTTCTAGGCATTTTCTTGTCATGAATTTAGCACCTTTACAGTCATGTTAATATTGCCACTTTCTGCTGTTGGAAAAAAAAAAGAAGGAAATATGTCAATGGGCTGAAGTGATAAAAAGGTTTGTCGCTTAGCACTGGTGATGTATGATGGTCAGGAACCAGAGGAAAAAGACATGACTTCTGAGCAGGCAATAAACAAACTTTTCATTAAAAATATCGCTAATATCAGTTCCTGCTTGTAATTTTATTTTTATTTGTCTGGAAAGAATCTGAAGCTTAAATTCTTTCACATTATGAAAAATTCAGTCACCTGATGACTTTGTCAACAACAGTTTAGGGGAGTTTTTTTAGCTGAAATTTCCAGGTATAGGAAAAGTGCTCATTAATCAATAATGATTCATTGATTTAGATTGTCTCATGAAAAGCAGACACTATAAATTTTATTTTTAAAATGTGCATTATTTTATTATAAAATTTTGTATTTCCTCCTGTGTACAATGGTTTATATTAAAAAATAAATAAATAAAAAAAGGTGGGACACTTTGCTTAGTATATCTTCTTTGTCTACAGATACGTCTTGATCTTTCATTAGAATACATTATTGTCCAAACACATGGTTTTCAGTAATAAGGATCTCCATAATTTCCTTATCAATTAAGCAATAAATACTAATCTTTATACTCCTAAAATAAATGCTAAATGCAGTGGCATGAGATGAATAAAAGATTGCTGAACCAAACTACTGCTGCTATTTTTTATTTCTTTTTTTCTATTTTTTTAAAATATTTTTATATTTATTTTTTGTTTTACATGTAAGCTATGACTACGCTTTATTTAGCTCTTCATTACCTATGATGATAAGAAATGACCCTTGAACTATCACACAAAATTATAATGCATCAAAATACTCTTAAGTAAACATGTATCTTCAGGCAGAAATAACTGGAATGCAAGCAATGAGTAGTATCAAATGAAGATGTTTAAATCTTTTTATTCCAGTCTGTTGCTTTTGATAAAATTACAGGATTAGTAGTTTCAGAGAAGACAGCAGATGCAATATATTTTGATTTTACTGAAGTCTTTGATGTGCTGTGCTGCAAAACCACAAAAAATTAATTCAAATTGTCATGTATAAGAACTCTACCACAGACGTTAACAAAAATCATTGTAGAAAGATAAACAAAGAAGCATAATGATAATTTCAGCTTTGTTGTGGAAAGGTTTCTGAGGTTGATAAGATCAGTTCGCTCTTTTTTTCATGTCTTTTATTCTATTGTGTGATGATACAAATAACATGTGCTAATTTTTTTTTTTTACATACTTGAGGGAATAAATAACATCCAGACAGACTTGAAAAAAATTGAGAAGGCAGCCCATCAAACCCATCAGGTTCAAGTCCAAGTCCAAGGTCCTGTACCTGGGTCATGGTAATCACTTCGTAATGATTAGATAATCACATGGTAATCACTGGGTAACAGGGAGCAAAGGGGTTGAAAGCCCAGATGAGAAAGATTTGGGGATAGTGGTGACTGAAATACTGGACATGACTGAGGAGTGTTCGGTACTCACAGCCCAGAATCAGAGAACCATGGAATTGTTAAGTTTGGAAAAGGCCTCTAAGAACAAGTCCAAACATCGACCCAGCATCATGACCATGTTCACCACTAAACCACATCTTAAGTGCCATATCCACATATTTTTTGAACACTTTCAGGGCTGGTGACCCCACCACTCTCTGGGCACTCTTTTCCAATGTTTGACAACCATTTCTGTGAAACAAGTTTCCATAATCTCTGATGCAAACTTCTGCTGGTGCAACTTGAGGCCATTTCCTCTCATCTTGTCACTTGAAAACTCAGAGAAGAGATTGACACCCACCTCACCACATCCTCCTTTCAGGCAGCTGTAGATAGGAATAAAGTCCCCCCTCAGCCTCATTTTCTACAGATTTAAAATTTTCTCCAGACTTTCTTTGGTGGAAAGCCAACCACATCTTGAGCTGCCGGGAAAGAGGTGTAACCAGCAGATCAAGGAAGGGGATTTACCCCACTCTGGTGAGGCTTCACCTGGAGCACTGCATCTCGTTTTGAGGTCCACAGCTCAGGAAAGATGTGGACCTGTTGAAGCAAGTTCAGAGGAGACACAAAAATGATTTAAAAGGATGGAACACCTCTTCTGTGAGGACAGGTTGAGAGAAGTGAAAGCCCAGAAGAGAAGTCTGTTCAGCCTGGAGAAAAGAAAGCTCTGGGAACACCTTTTTGCAGCCTTTTAGCAGGGCCTATTCTGGTAGAAAAAGAGATGATGGCTTAAACCAAAAGGAGGTAGATTTAGACTAGATAGTGGAAGATATTTTTTCCAGTGAGGCCAGTGAAGCATTGGAATATGTTGCCTGAAAAGGGTAGATGCTCCTTCCCTGGAAACATTCAATGTCAGGCTGGATATGGCTCTGAGAAGCTCAATTTATTTGAAGATGTTCCATCTCATTGCATGGGGATTGGACCAGACGACCTCTAAAGGACCCTTCAAGAAAAACTATCCCGATTTTATAATTCCATGAAAATTCTTAGGTATGTACTTTTTCTTGAAGTTAGGTTGAGAATATGGAGGTAACATCTGTGGATAGTTTCCTGCTTTTGCCTGAGAAAATTTAAAGTTGTGAGAGGAGAAGGGCTAAGAAAAAGTCTCTAAGAATATTATTGGTTTAATTTGGAGTAATATTTTTTCTAAAATACATTGTGCTTAAGACTTTATACTCACTCAAATATTTTTACCCCAATAAGAAAGTAATATGACTGTCCTATATACCAAGTACAATGATAAATGCAGTGATTTTATAATAAACACTTCAATAAGTTACGAATGAGTCTATGAAATTATGCTGAAACTGAGACTAGGTATCTGTGTAAATTCTAGACTTTGGAAGGATGGAGTGAAAACAGAAAGAAGGACTTGAGAGTTGTAACTAGTGAATAATGGGACTTCTTGATTTCTGTAATCTAAATATCAATGTGTGCGTACCTTTCAACTGATCCTATAATTTCTATTTCTATGTAATAATAGATTTACTCTATTTATACAGAGTAAAGCCTTGTCTCCCTACTTCTTTTGCATCAATTTATGCCTAGTTTGGTCCCACTAAAAATAAAGTGAAAGGCTTTGACAGAAGACTTTAATGAGAGCTTAGGGGTTTGGGAAATTTCTGGCTAGTTAGTCAGCTCACTTTAAAATAAATAAATAAGAATTTGCAAGCGTAGGAGCCTGGGGAGAGCTTAATTAAAGTGAATGGGGAAATTAAACTAAAAAAAAAAAAAAAAAAAAAACCAAAAAAACGGCAGCAAGAGGGGAAAGAAAACTAGTCAGGGAAACTTGTGAGTGAGAGTAAAAAACAATTACCAGAAAATCAAAACACAGTGTTTCGTAATCATGCTGCAGTTATTCTTTCCGGTAGTTCTTCCTACAGATGCTCTCCACAGACACCTATAACATAGGAAGGAGAACTCCCTAGTGGAAGGAAAGACACTGTACTCCCATCATGGGATCGACTATGCAAAGGAGCTTGCATCAACAAAAGGGTTTGTCTACATGGAGACATTTTCAGATGTAAAATTGGCAGAATAATTAGTCCACTTTAGACTATCCTAATATGACTCCCCACTGTCAAAATTATTTTGAAAAAAGTGCTTTTCTTATTCAGAAGTAAAGTAATTAATCTGGAAGGCAGCTGGATTTACTCAGTAATTGACTGTCTGTGTGGGGCAGTTATGTAAGCATAGCTAAATTGATTGCTGTAGCTGTGCTGGACACACACTATAATAAAAATAGACATACCACATACTATAGTGACAATACATACCTGTTTTCCCAGTATGTAAGTTCTAAAGCATGAGTAAAAAATTTCAAGATGTGAGAAAAGACAGCTTTTCTTTTTTTTTTTAAACACTGTGCAGTACGAGTCCTTAGAAGTTTTGGAAATATATTCCATGAACGACAATTGAACTACTGGGTTCTTTGACCTGTGGAACAGAAAGCTGATAGAGGTCATGCACACAAACATTTTGTAGGAAGATGTAATAGCTTTTATTTTATTAAATGGTGAGCTTAAAATAAATTAAAAACATCTGACAAGAAGAAGCAAATTCAAGCTAAAATCTGATTAGACACAGGTGCTCTTAATTACTGCTTATTATGTTAATATGGCTACTGAACAAAAGTATTATTAGAGATTTGCAGTAATGAGGGTTGGTATGGGTAGAAGAGCTGGTTGTGAGCTGAATTTCAGACCCTTGGTACTAGCCAGCCTCTGAAAGAAGCAGACATTCGTGTTTGGGCAGAGACAGCAAATGCAACTTTACACCTAAGTGGACATGAAGGTATTTAATTAAGGCAAGACTAGCATGTCTTGGTTTTTAAAAAATTTTTGATTTTATTAATCTCTTTGCAGGTGTTTCATATGGGGATTTTGCTCTGGTTTGTGGGTGGAAGTTTTTTCTCTCAGTTTCCATGAAAATTTAGCGTATGAGTTAGGGTTTTTTGATGACATAAATGACTCAAACATCCGATTGCCATTATTTTCTCAGGAAATTGAAACCATACTCTGAGTTTTTTTCCTTTTTTTTTTCTTTAAATCCCACTTTGTAACTCATATTACTTCGACAAGCTGCTTTGACTTTTAAAAGGCATGTGTTTTTCTGTCCCAAAAACAGAAATTCACATGTTCATCTCAAAAGTATATAATCTATGAACAATGATGTTGACTTTTTAATATAAGTCAAGTTTATTTTAAAATCTGGCGTGAATCTGTAAGTAACTCTAGCTTTCCTAATATAGGAAAGTGAAAAGTATTTCTAATATATAGAAAAGTGAACGCAAATTAAAGCACGAGAAATCTGGTCGCTTATGAGAACTGAAATATAAACAGGAGCCAAATACATTTTGCAAATGTGTTTGGCAATAAACTTTTTTGAAATGGTAGTCATGGTGAGAAATAGTTGAATAGTAAAATTATGAAATAACATCCTATGAGGACATCAAACACACTTTGTTTTGCTTTGAAAGTTAGTGAGTTCTGTTTTGGCTATGAGTTTAAAAAAGCTAATTTAAGAAATGCTCAAAGCTTTCCTCAGCTATCACTCAGAACTTTTCTGACTGCCAAAGTATTTTGGCTTTGCAAGGAAAACTTCTAGTGCCAGAGGCAAAAGTACGTTAGTTAAAGCTGAGGGACAGACATGAATACGTGTTTGGCTTTGCAGCTGTAAACCCTGGTTAGCTCATCTCCCCACATCACAAATCTAACTCTCATAGACTTAGAATATCTATGCTGCCTTAACTAGGACCTAAAGTCACTAATAAATAGTCCTGTGAACAAGCATCAAGCAGAAAATTAATCAAAAAATTGAAGGCAATTACCACACACAGAGTACAACTTTCATGTAATTTGAAATCTGTTCATATTTTAAATGTCAAACTGAATTGAAAGGATATGTATTTCAGATTTCATCGTATGTTTTCCCAGAGAGAGGATCATCTATCTGTTTATCCATTCATAGTATTTACACAGTAGCTCACATGTGGTGCCTGCAGCCCAGAAAGGTGTTTTATGTTTGGAAAGATTACACATTTGATTAAAATAAATAAAATAAACAAAAAAAAAAGGAGAAAAAAAGAAAGCTATAAGCTGAAATCAGAAAGATATTTTGCTGTTGAATCTAAAATAATAAAAAACCTGAGACCTTCCAATTCTAAATATCATCCTCAGCTTATTTAAAGAAGAGTTTGTATGACAGAAACTCTGCTTAGAATTTTTAATTTACATAGTTTAAGCATTTGAACCACTTCTTATATATTGATCAGTTACACCATGAGGTGTCTTGTTAAAGAACTTTAAGCAACATAGATGAGCAAGAGAGTTCACAAAAAGATGAAGAATGTTTTAGAAAATCTTCAGGACTTCATTCCCCAATATCCACTACCCTGTGATGCACGATGAATGTAAATTATTATTGCCAATAAAAGGTGTTGCATGCCATTGCACTGCTGGTTTTAAAGTTCTCCTGGTTGTAGTGTTAAGGAATACTAAGCAGAGCCTGATATGGCTTCTTCACCTGGACTTGATTCTGTGCACCTCCCAGTAGCAGAACTCGGTGGTGAAGACTGTAATTCCCTTAATGTTCAGTGGCCAGAAGTCAGGTAAATCTTTCTGGTATGAGGGATTCTGCTGCAGAGAGAGAAATAACTACATTACTGAATAGTATGACTTGATACACAGTTCGACTGGAACACAGGAAGTTTTGCCTAAGCATGAGGAAGAACTTCTTCAATGTGTGGGTGACTGAGGGTGTAGAGTCCCTAACAGAGGGTGTAGAGTCTCCGTCTCTGGAGATAACGCAAAATCAAATTCTGTGATAGCAGTAGACCAAAAGCACAAATCACCTCCATGAATGGCATCTGCAGTTTGTTATTTAAGGCCAGATTTTTTTTCTGATTTCCTATCAAATATATTTCCCCAGTGCCCATGACCTAAAGCTAACTGAAAGGCCAGGTCTTTACGTTTAACAAGAATGGCTGAACCACATCCGAAGCACACATAGGGAAAAGTATCTACTTGAAGGAATCTATTTCACATACAAGAGAACAACTCTTAGACTTGACTCAAGAGAAAGTGAACGTGGACAATCTTGCACTAGTTTTTATGCAAATATTGTTAGGAAAAGTTCATTTAAATTTGCTTCTCTGCTTATATAAGAACTGCTACACTAAAAAAAATTATAAAAAGGTCCTCTGGCTCAATTTTTTATTTCCAACTATAGTCAACAGTATGTGCTTAGGAAGAGAAGAATAATATTTGAATAATTACAATGATTTTGAGGCAAGAAGCAGAGACGAGACACCAAGAAGATTAAGTATATACAGAGTCAAAGAGGTGCCAACTTGATTTGGCAGAAAAATAAGTTGCCATCAGCTGAAAAGAGCAATGACTCCAAAACTTCAGCAGCAGAGTTTGGTGGAAATGTCTTTTTAATATTTTAACTAATAAGCTTAGATAATTAATTGCAGCCTGACATCATGTAAGGGAAGAGCACCAAAATAACTAGATTTAAACATCCAGATTAAATCCTTACACGCTGGTGTTTAGAAACACCCTAGGGCAAAAATTCAACAAACATAACATTTGCTACTAAACTATGTATGTGCACACTGTACACAGGCCATTTATACTTTTTACTCCCTCTATTCCTGTACAAGAAATCCACAATGTCGTTATTCGTGAAAAAGAATTTTTCATATTGTTTTCCATTTGATGATAAATTTCTTTTTAAATATCTGTGACTTTGAAGTCCACAATGTTCTCTAATTTATGTTATCAGCATAAATTTGGATCAAACAGATAGGCAAGAAGAATAAAAACAGGGTAAAGAAATAAAGAATGACAAAAAATATGTCCATTTAGGATAAAATTTAGTTGTGTTTTGAATAATTGTTCCAGTGCACAGTGTACAATTGATCAGCCAAGGAATAATTTGATGACCAAATCATATTATAAAGCAACAAATATTTCTGTGTTTGGCTAAGTGAAAGTTTGAACTGCTAGCACTAGTATTGAGCTGGGTTATTTTTGCACCTTATTATTATTTGATAATTTTATGTTGTTTAGGTTTTAGTCTAAGATTAGGGTCATTCTTTCATTCACTTTGGTGATGTCTGTGAACTGCTAAAACTGAGTGGAAAAGCTGTAAAATACATTTTGTTTGTTTGTTTTTAATTTCGTTCCCATTTTTTGTAATTTCTTTGCTCTTGAAAATTAGTGGGTAAAGGAGAATTTGATCTCTAACTGTAAATAAAATAAACATATCAAACAGATATGTTATTTCAGATATGATATTTCAATAAACTACCTAAGAGGCAGGATTTTTAGCATGAATAGCTAAAGTAGTTACAAAGTAAAACTTCATAGGAAGTGCAATAGAAATGAACAACGGTGACATAAGCATGTATATTGCCTAAGGCATAAAAGAAAATTGTTAATTCACAGTACAAAGGGGCCAAGAAGTCTTGATTTTAATGTGGTCATTGTCCTCTGTATACTCTGAATGTATGCTATGACTCTACACAAGTGTTGTTCTGCTCTTCTAAATCTCATTTCAGCCACCAATTTTTGAAAGAAAAGAATCAGAGTATTGTCAGTGCAGTAGTCAGCTGTCCAAAGAAGAATAAGAGCTATCTGCTAAGAGTATAGATATACTGAGCTAGTTTAAGTTCCTTTGTCCATAAAATTTTTAGAATTTACCCAGCAAAAAAAATTACTTTTTTTTTTTTTCTAAGTTTGATTAAAATTTTGAGAAGTATGACAAAACAGATTGAGGTTTGTATGCAAAATATTTTTCTAGATGGTGCCTGGAAAATATGAACCCCCTGTAAAATGAAGCTTCTGTTACAGATATATATTGAATATTGCTCTATTTGAGTTCCTAAATTAACTAAATGGTAAGTATTTTCATGGCCTGAAAGTGATCAAAATTTTGCATTAGCCATGAAAGAGAAAGAGCAAAAGAGCAAAATTTTGGGCCAAGTTCTTCAAGATGAAATCAGTTGAAGTTCTTCTTCTATTAAATAACATTTTTCCATGAGTAGAAGGGACTGCATTTGAACTACTTTTGAGATAGACTGTGTAGCAATTTTAGAGTAATCTTGAAAGAACTATTTATAAAATTACAAAGAACTGTTATTTTCTACAGCATTTTGATTACTGTCTTGTACCTTTGTACACTGTTAATTAATCAGATATAGCCCTAAATGGTGTAAACTCAGTTTATTTTTTTTTCTTAATTTCCTTTTTACTTATTTAATGTATTTTAGGGGTCAAGATTCTCTGCAGCATTTCTCTCTCTTTAACAGACTCAAGACATATCCTGAGGGATTTACCCCTGTATATTGGTGGTAGACATGGGCTACATGGTAGTTCACAGGAAATCTGAAACTCCACCGTCTGCCAGACATCTGATCCCAGTAGATCTTTCTCCCAAAATGTAATGTTGACGCTTTTGTAAATTTCTAATAGGAGCATTATGTTATACGTTTTAGGGAGTTGTTTTTTCTAAATAATATTAGTCTCACAATACAAAAAAGAAGACTACTTTTTATGTTTCTTAGGGGAGGGTTCGACAATTCAGTAGTATATTGAGGTTTTTGTAGCAAGAGTTTCAGAATGTTGACTCTTCTCTCACTCTTATTTTTAATTTTTTAAAATAAAAATCACAAGGCACCTGCACACCACTACAAGAAAGGCTGAGAATTTATTAACCAAATTGTGGAATATATAATATAATTTGGTATTATTATTGTGTAATAATGTATCAAATTGGCCCTTGATCTGTGGACAGACAGAAAATCAAACTAAAAGTTATGAATGAGCTTAAATTCACTCAAATTTAAAATTAGATCATATGGTCCATTGCATGCAAAGATCCATTTCAGAAATATGATCAGCCTTAGCATTTGAGCTGTACCACCCTACATAAAGCAAAACTTCTTCAAATATTATAAAAGGTGCCTATGACAAATCTGTTCCTAACTTATATGCTGGAAATGAGGCTGGATTGAAGAAAAAGTTTTTAATACAAAGAAAATTTTCTTCATTTTTACATAGTTTCAGAAGAGAAAAGGAGAAATGAAAGTAAACAATTAAAAGCCACTTCTCCGTCCTTTTGTGCCTGTAACGCACAGGAAACGTAGCTCTGCGAATTTACAATATATATTTCTGTGGTGCAGAGTTGTGGGGTAGGGTGTTGCTGGGTAGCAGCTCAATTTCTATGAGGATCCATCTATTATGGATTGACACAACCAGCTATATAATGATCCAAGTTTTCCCAAACTTTTGGGTCTCACCAAAGTATTTGACAATGTGGGTAGCTATAAGCAGAGGGCAGTACAAATTACTTAATAAGATTCTGGTGAATTTGAAGCCTAGTCATTTATGTTGAAAGAAAACTCCAAGCCAAAATAAATGCATGGCTTCATCATTATCAAAGCCTCCATTTATCATCCTATTTATCTTCTATTTAAGAAAAAATAAAAGAGTCCTGCATATATTTTCCTAGTAAATCCAAACCTTTGGAAAACCTAACATGGACCACACGATTGTATAATATAAATCATTAGAAGCCTGTAATGTATTCAATTTCTGCAATATTTAATTTCCTTACATTTAATTTAAACTACCTTGGAAAATGTAAAAAACATAAAGACACAAAAAATCTCCTCCTGAAATCCCCCAAATTTTTATTTTTTTTTCTGTAGATATCTTGCAGACATAAAACTTGAATAAGTTAAACTTTTCCTTTTTCATTCAAGCTCTCTATATTTACTTATTAAGAAACTTTACTAAGTGGGACTTCCCTCATCTGCCTTCAAAACAGCTAACTTTTTTTAATAAATTGTTGTTTCATATGGTTGTGGGCTTCCCTTCCCTAAACAAGCACTTCCAAGTAGCCTCAGAAATGGCAGAGATTAATTTAAGAGGGGTTTATATAATCCTGTCGGTGAGCCACTCTGCTTGTCAAAGAGATAGGACTCTAAATGTTTGTGTCTTTGTGAAGGAACTTGAAGGTAATTTGTGAAAATAGCCCACTATTCAAAAGAATAAATCCAGATGTCATTACCAGCCATTCCACGTGCGTTTCAAAGAGTAGCTAGAGCTGTATTTTCATTTCTCAGTGGCTTGAACAAAATTCAAGGAACCACTTAGAAAGTGAAACACACAAAATACTTTAGAAATAGGCATTAAATTAGCTTTTCCTTTTCGATCCAAGGAAAGGGAAAAGAATTCTTCACAGTATAAAATATGGTTGTAATCAGTACATGTTAAAATCCAAGGAGATTTTTTTCTATGTTTTCTACTGCCATTTGCTAATAATTTAAAATGGGTTTTTGAAAACCTGGTAGGAAGTCTGGAATTATTTTTGAAGGGGAAGAGAAAATGAAGAATGTTCTTTTTCACTATTAGTTCAGAAGGAGCTTTAAAAAAAATATATGAAAAAGATACTTGCTTTCTTTGCAAAGCCAGAAGATCTTGAGGAAAAGTGGATAATTAAAAAAAATAAGTTGATGAAGCTATTTTACCAGTTTGAACATGTGCACAACTGCAAAAACAGAGCTACATCTTGCTGTAAACCACCACATCCACTATTTTAATAAAAAGGCCTCTATTCATAATATAGATTTATATATTAGTTGAGTTTCAGTAATTTTTTTTTGTTAAGTATTTGTCTAGCTTTTCAAAATCTTTGTAGTTATTTGTATGTACCATTTCTCTGATACCATAGCCAAGTATAGATGTTGCCAAGAACTACGAGATTTAATATTATAACTTGCTTTTTTTTTTTTTTTTTCCATCCTACAGTATAAACTTCCATTCCTTCTTACTTCCCCTGACACTCAGCTGTGCTTCCAAATCCACCCATCTCACTCAACCCAGTAAAGTCACGTTTTGGCTGTGTTTTATTGTCTTCTGATCTCTACTTCTTTTTCATTATCTTTTCCCATTCTTAAAATTTTTGCTCCTCCCCTTGAAGTTGTTGTGGGTTTTTTAATCCATTTCTGCCTTCTGCTTTCATCTTCTTAAAGCAGACTCTTGAGATATCTATATGTATAGAACATATTTTTAAATATGTACCTATTAATGTGTGTATGCATATACAAATATGTTTCTAGATAATTACAAAAAGACAATCCTGGGTTTAATATCTGTGATTTACTGGTCTTTCCTTATAATTTTCCTCTGTTTTTTGGTACTATTTTCTCTTTCCTTACCTTTTATTAAGACTGTTTCACACACTTTCTTGAGCTTTAGCAAACATTCTTTATATTTAATCTTTCAAAGATAGGATTTTCTGAAGCTATGGCTTAGAATTTAAATACTCTATTAAAATATGTTGACATTCTATTTTCAAAATATACTTCAATCAAAAAAAGAAACAAAGGCGTCTTCTCCAGAGGTACTAACCTGAAAAATATTACAGCAGCCAGGTAGGTATCACATAAGTAAATCCCAGGAAATTTTTTTTTCATCAGATGGTATTTCGGAAGTGATAAACATTTATTTGAGACATCTCTGAAAGCTCTCAAAGGTGCAGGTCTAAACAACCATTACTGAGGAGACAACACACAAAAGAAGTACACACACAAGATACTCGTGACTCTTTAACAAAGTCTCTGTAAGATTTACTATTAAATCTTGTTCACCTAAATTTATAAAATTTATTCCAGACTGTGGTTAAAATCAATAACAGAATCATTTTTTAATAGAAAAGGCTCTGAGAAAATCCATTCTCTTTTTTTTAGTTATTTTTTTCAGATAAATCGATGTTATCAGGCTGAAGAAACTGTGGAGCTAGTCTCAAATATAAGCAGGGATAAATAACACTGGCTTTTCAACACTTTCACAAGTACTCTGAAGGCTTTTTTCAGAAAATTATTTTCTTTTACATAAAAAGCCTCTCTCCAGTTAGCAATGACATTTTAAAAATTGGCAGAAATTTGTATGGTTGCTAAAATATTTCTAAGTTAAGGCTGTGAAACAACTTTGGAGCAAACTGCATTATAATCTTCTACTTCTGTGTAAGCCTTTCTCTTTTCTTGCAAAAATTGATTTCATGTATCCTTGAATGGGTGTTGAATAAAACGTGCCATAAGTATGGCACACCTCTTTGTCTTACATTTGTCTTATATTGTCAAGGCTTCGCATTTCCCTCTCTTTTCCTTTCTTTCCTTTTCCCACTCTTCCCCTTCCTTGTTTTTTTCATTAATCTGTGATACTCAGCAATACATTCTGCAATTTAACTGTGTGAAATCTAAAAAGAAATTGGAAAAAAAAAAAAAAAAGATTTAACTCCTATGGAACACTAAAGTAAGGCTGAAAGCATTTTCCAACCCACCAAACACCTGTTTGCCTCATACCCTGTACTTCCACTGTAAAGGATTGAGCATGTATTTTTTAAGGAATTTGATGATTTTTTTTCGTTATGTGGGATGTCTGAGAAGTCTGTTCCCTAGGACTGAAAATACATCAAACAAAAACTTCGAATGAAAAAAAACCAAAACAAGCAGCAGAAAACAAGAGAATAAAAAGAAACCAACCCAAATCCACAGAAAGTTAACTTTATGAGAAAATATAAGTTTGTGATTATTTCTTACCTATTTGTCTCCAGACTTAATTGCTTAATTTCTATTTCTCTTGCTACACCAGAAGAAATCTTGGTACAAGTGCTTCCCCTTAAATGGAGCAGTAATATGATTTTGTAAGTGTTGTAGACAGATATGAAGTGAAAGGAATTTTATTTATTTTTCTTTTGAAGTGGGTACCTATCAATGACTGACACAATATGAAAAAGGAGCATTGAGCTTCTGTCTCTGAAAACTGAAAGACATGGCTCAAATATGGAATTAGATGTTTTGAAGTTTATGAAAGCAGGATAGGAGTGGAGAATAAAATAGGGAAGAACAAGCTGTAATCAAACCTAATGTAATTCTTTCCTGTTCTCTTCAGAAACAAACCAAACCCAAACAAACAAAGCAAAATTAAACACCCATATTTTCTTCAGAATTATTCCTAGACAGTGTACAGATCATCAGATTTTCTGAGTCAAATCTTATGGATTTTTTGCGTGATTTTAAGGACTCCACAAAAACTTTGGTAGTAGCAATTTTTTTAAAGAAAGTCTCCTAATTAATTTTGACATCAAATCAATAATTGGATTTGAAGCTGTGATGATTTTGGCCACAGTAAATATAATTTGCTTCACAGTAGCTACCATATGAGGGTATGTACTGGATTTTTGCTGAAAACAGTGCTGATAGTTCAAGGACTATTTGTTGAACAGTGCTTGCACAGTCAAGGCCTTTTCTGCTCCTCACTCCACCCCACCAGTGAGGAGGCTGGGCATGCACAAGGAACTGGGAGGGTCCACAGCCAGGACAGCTGACCCAGAGTCACCCCAGGGCTATTAGATAACATATGGCATCATGTTCACGATATGAAACTGGGGGGGAAAGGAGGAAGGGAGTGAAATTCTGAATGATGCATGGTTCTGATGGTTCAAAAACCATCTGGAAATTTAACTCCAAATGAGCTACTTCCCTTCACCTTGCCCCACCTCTGGTGAGAGAGAGACAAAGATAGGAAGTAGGAGTTGAGACAACAATTTGCTGAAAACAAACAGCAATGGAATAAAAAAAGCACAATAACAATATCAATAAAAAAGTATACAAAAGAGGAGGTGCCTTACACATGAAAGATGCTCACCATCTTGATTCAGTTCTGCATGGCCACTGTGTGTCAGACATTCCCACAGCTTGTGTTTCCCACCCCTGAGCCCCAGACAACAAAAAGCAATGATGGACAAAGACCTAAAAAGCTGGATTGTCTGTGTTGGGATACCCACTCTTGGACTGCTGGGCTTAGCTGTGTTTTCCATTTGGAGTTGTGTTCTTCCCAAGGGATGGGAAGAGATGGGTGACAGTGGGAGAAGGACAGAACAGTCTGCAGGTGTGGTTCTAGCAACTTACCCTGGGAAGAGGAAGAAAACAGAACAAAACGCCACTTCCAGGGTGTGTTCACCTTTCCCTCCTGCTGAAGCCATGCCCAGCTGGCATGATTTGTGTGGTACAGAACAGCAAACCTTACCATGCCCACATGGCTCCAGGCCCTGCCCCTTCCCAGCTGGGACAATGATGTTTGTCTTCTGTCCCCACCACTCCTGATGGGACCCTGCTCTCCTGGAGATGTCTGAACACCTCCCTGCCTAATCACAGTAAGAAACTGTGATTAATTCCTTGTTTTGTTATGCTTTGCTTGTGCATGGGGCTTTTGCTCTTCCTATTAAACTGCCTTTATCTGAATCCACGAGTTTTTCCACTTTTTCTTTTCCTCTCGTCTTCCCCATCGCATTGAGAGAGAGTGACCAATGAGCAGCTGCCTGGTGTTTAGTTGCCAGCTGGGGTTAAACCATCATAACAGTGATCTGCTAGAAATTTTTCATATTTCACCTGATCACAGAAACATATTCTGAGACAAATTCTTGTCACAATTTCAAAGTAGTTTTATTAAGTCAAACTTCTGATATTTAAGCACAGCCTAAAGCTCTTGTTATTGTATAATTAAGCAAGAGGTGTTGGTTTACTACCTAGAATAAGGGTTTAAGCATCTTTATGTACTGCAGACAAAGAATCTTAAAAGTATTATATATTGTTGTAATTACTCTTTCCATTCAGCTTTTCAAGAGATATTGATATGAATCTTTGCACACACATAGAGAGTATCTATTCGTTTTTCAAAAACTTTTGAGACTAAGGATAGACTCGCAGAATTTCAGGACCTTTGTGCACTTTCCATATTCTTCAAGTTTTTCGGGTTCCCCAGCAGATTCCTTCTGAATTTTACAGGAAGTGTTTGACACTGAGGGTAGAATCTGTAGAAGCGCTATCATTCAGACATATTAACACTTTTACTGAGAGGGTGAAGTGAGTTACAGAAGGGCAAGCAAGACCCTTAATAGCTGGTATCAATATTCTTGGAATATTCCAGTCCATAAGGCTCGTCACACCCTCCCTGTCAGCTGCAAACGCTCCTGGGCTGCTGAAGCTCTGAGTGGATGCAGCACATCTGTGACTGATGTGGTTCAATCTCACTGAGACCAGTGTACTTTTCCTGGGTTTAAGTTGTATGAAAAAAAAGAGACTATCATCCTAAACAGGTTCTTATTTTACTCAAAACGGACTCATAGAGATGAAATCATTAATGTACTGAGAATAAAGAGCAGTCTTTGAATATAAGCCAAACAGTTCCATCAGTACAGAATTTGTTCATATACATAAGATTCATAACAAAACTCATTAACAAATTTCTGGGATATAAGTGAGTCTGTTTACTGCTTCGGGGTTTTTTGTTTATTTGTTTGTTTGTGGGGTTTTTTTGTGTTGGCTTTTGGGGGGGGTTGTTGTTGTTTTGTTTTTTTGCTTATGGGAGAAAAATAAACATGGTATATTCTTTGCATATGAACGCTTTGCATAATAATATTTGCTGGCTCAAAAGGAACTAGTTCAAAAAATCAAAAATGTCCCTGAGTTTTAGTTAGCCTTTTTATGTAAAATTTGTAATAATGTATTATTTCTTTCTCTGTCTCTTATTAAAAAACAGCTGGATAAAATTAGAATGAAGAGAGTGCTTTCTCATAAGTGAAGTTTTATATTAGAAAAATAACCTCACTTCTTTGGATTTCCATCAAGTAGAGAATAGAATAAAGGGTAGGGAAAAGCAAACTGAGATTTTTTTTCATGTACTGAGTCAGATTTATGGGTCTACACTCCTGAAAAATTCATTTTGACTGTTAAAAATGGCTAAAAATAAAAAGGAAGGTTTTGCCAGAAGAATTTTCTATCTTGAAAGGGAATTCCTAAATTAATAATTCAAAATTCAAAAAGTGATGAGAATATAGATTTACTTTTTCATAGTCAGTCTGGAAGATGAGAAGTCTTACTGGGAGATTTTTAAATAAAAAAGACATAACTCATTTATTGTATAAAAATTTGTTTCTATATTGTGTATTTTTTTCAACATTTTGAGACTTAGTTCAGAAGAAAAACTTTTATATCTTTGGGAACCAGAGTTTAAAATGAAAGTTAATTGACTGTGCTTTTGTACAATACTGACTCTGTGAACAGTATGTTCACTAGTTAGCAGATGGCTTTTTTTCATAGTTCTGAACTGTCTATATTAATTTTAGTTTGGAGACAGATTGAAGAACTTTAATTTTATTATGTAGCTTTTTCTGGACATTTTCCAGTATCTACCTGTCCCAAGTTGTTTCTAGCCATATGTGAATGTAGGAGCGCAGCTTATTTAATATCAAAGAGCCTTTTCATTCAGTTACATATGCATTATTTTAACAATAGCTTTTTCTACCTTTAGTTTTTGATTTATACCTATTCATCATTGCATGGATGATGTTCAGCTTCACCTGCAGCAATGAATGTTTGAATTTATGAGAAATTTTCGCTAAACTTTAGTAGCTTTTTCTTTCACCATGTTTGTCCACTCATTTAAAAATAAATACACTTAAAGCATTGGATGGAATGTGGGGGAAAAGTACCAACAACTACTTCACACGCTAACAGACATGATGTTGAAAAAAGAAGGAAGCAAAGCTATTCTACAATTCTATGATTTTGCCTCTGTTTCTGTCTGGTGTTGGCATTTCCCCTCCATAAGGGCAGCTGTGAGTTTCTCTGCAAGACAAAGCTCTTGGTTCAATCACCTGTCGTAAGCATTCACTTTGGATAACCTGCTAGGGGTCTCATAGACCTCCTAAGACCTTACTGAAATTTTTTATTTATGGACTTGTTTTTCTGTTGTTTTCTTGTTATCTTTTGAATTTTTGTTTCTTCAGATGACAAATGCCATAGGAAAACGTGTACAGTGGCACACAGCTTTGTACCAAATTTCTAAGCATATAGTTGATCTTCTTACCAAAAAGAGAAAGCACAAAATAATGCAGATTACTGGGAAATATCCCTTGTATCCATTCATCCTTTCAGTGGAAAGAGACTGTTCATTCACTCATTTTTACCAGGGAGTTATCCCTACCTGCTCTCCTCTTGCTACACATATGGCAAAACTCTTCTCTAGTTTCTTCCAACTAATCTCTTTGGCTGAGCTCAACATTATTCTCTCATTGTTTCTCACCATATTACATGGATTTCATTCAGTAACAAGATAGGAAAAATATATAAAAAATGTAGAAATATAGGAAAAATCTTCTAATCCATGTTAGACTCAGGAACAGGCCAGGTTCATTTGCTATCAGCATGTAGTTGCAAAACTCAAGTGAAATATATATAGATTCCAATCCTACAAGTTAATAAAAATTGAATGTTTCTAAAAGCTGAGTTTCAATGCACAAAAATTTTTAACTGGTCCATAACAAGAAATCCTTTTGTTTAAAAACCCTGACTAGTTTCAACTTGAGTTCCTATGTATAAGTGTAACTTGTAAATCCTCATATTGGATTATCATCTACGTATTTGATCTGCAATAAGGACATATCAAATCACAGTGATTTTATTAAAATGAAGTTTTGAATTATCTCTTAGCTTTATTAGGGCAGATCAAAATAGTAAAGAAAAATAAAGGGTTAATAAGAAACAGATAGTGCTACAAGGAGGGGGAGGGGAAGGAACTGGAAAATCTTAAAAACAAAGGAACTAAAAATTTGTTCATGCATCTTTCCTAAATTCTGCCTCTTTTTCTGGTGTTACTCTCTGGTAAATGGCTTCAGTCTGGTAGGCATGCAGCGATGGGTTTTCCTCTCTTGAGAGAGTATGATGTTGATGATAGTTTTTTCTCCTTCCTCTTCTACTTAGTCTTTCATTTTTTCCTCTTCCTTCTTAACTCAGATGAGTCGATTTTTATATGTTTGTTGACATATTTTTACACATTTTCTATATTGGTCTACGTTTCCACATGTAACATACATAGTGTATTTTAGCTATGTTTTTTAGTTTTTCTCTCTATGTTCTTGGTTGTTTTACTTGTTTTTAAAGCCTTCCTTTTCCAAGGTCCAGGCTTGTGTTTCTGACTGAATTGTTTATTGCTGTGTGGCCTCCAGTGCCTGGCCTGTGTCCCATCTCTTGTCATCTACAGCCTCCACTTTTGTGTCTCCATGCTGCATCTCAGTATCTCAAAGCTTCTGTTGTTCCAGAACTGTATTAATCTACACTGCATGATAAATACCTCATTGTGCACAAACAATGCTGTCACTATTTGCAGTAGTAACACTTCTTACTACTATCTGCACAAAAAAATACATCATATCATTACACAAAGAAAAAACAAAACAGATATAAACAGATATAAACAGATATAACCCTTTTTTCAGAAGAAAACTAAATAAAATTGATAAAACTAAATTATTAAAGAAAAGCCCGTGCAAGTAGAAAAAGGTTAAGACAGACAAGTCTGTAAAGCCTATCTCCTAAAGTTTTGCAAACTGAGTACGAAGCCTTTGGCTTGTTACTAGCAATGGCAATAATGCTTAACTGTGGGGCACAAGATTACAGCATCATGTTTAACATTGTTAGAATCCAGCTGGGCAGACGTGTTTCAGATTTAACAACCAAAGTTAACATTTTAAACAAGAAAAAGGGAACTCAGTCATGAAATAATTAAAAAAATTACTGACAAGCTAAGATTTTTGTATCTTCTTGACCTGCAACAAGAAGCAGCATAAATGACTTGAACATAGCAATACCTCTATATAATATCTTACTACAGAGTAGATACTTACAGCATAGAGGTTTGGGTAGCAGCAGCATTGGCCATCTCCACTTCTCATTGATATCTACCCTTGGAAGATGAGCTGTACTGTCTCATGAAGCCTAAACTGAATCACTGGAAAATTCACTTAGAAATAAAACGTTTCAATCACTATAAATACCAAGATATATGAATGAATTTGAAGTTCATTTTTGCAAACTAGGAAAAATTGTCTTTCAGAAGTAGTATATAAACTGAGTGTCTTGAGGAGTTGTAGCCATTAGAAGATACTTGAAACAGTATACAGAAGGCAAATGTCTTTACAGTGTATTATATTAATTACTTCCCCAAGACTGCTCTTAATTTTATACCCAGTGAAAAGTTCCACACTTCTGTTAAAAATGTTAGAAACTGAAAATAACTTGTTGAGGTTTTTATCCCCAAGGTGTCAAATTTAGCCACCAAATTTAGTGCTTTAGATCTGACATGAAATATATCCAGTGTGACATAATGAAAAAATAACACATAGGAGAAAATTTCTAAACTAAAAAATTAATAGTATAACAGAAGAGTACACAGACCAAATTTATCAGCAGTGAAAAGGAGAACCTTGGTATTACAATTAATAAATCATCAGTCAAGTGTATGACATAGACAAAAAATTTAGCAAAGTGAGTATAGTCCATGAAGAAAAGGTGGATGTATAAAGAACTCAATTTATTTTAATTTTTTCTGAGTACCAAAATTCATGGAAATTTCAATAAATTCTCTTATACTTTTGCCAAATATCCACAGTGTGGCTGATTTACATAAAAAAGATAAAGACTTCTTGTCTGTCATTATTTTCTAATAACTTCAATTCAGCTTAAGCCATAAAATGACATAGAGCACAAAAAAATATCTGTCCAAAAACTAGTCGAGGACTAAGCCTGAGACAGGATTGGGAAAATAGGAATTCAATCAAGGAAACAAAATTCAGACAGGATGAAAATCTGATAACTAGGATGGAGGAGAAGGAATGGACCATGTCATGTAAGGAGCAGGTCAGAGATCTGAGGCTATTTAGCTTGAAAAATTGAGACTCAGGGAGGAACAACTACCTGAAATGTGGTTGTAGTGAGGTGGGTTATCTGTTATTCTCCAGATAACAAGTGACAGGGTGGGAGAAGTTTGCCTTAAGTTGCACCAGAAGAGGTTTGGTTTGGGTTCTAGTGGAAAAAAAAAATCACAGAAAAAGATGTAAAATATTGGAACAGGTTGCTCAGGGAATGCTGAAGTCATCCTCCCTGGAAGTGTTCCAAAAATGTGTGGATATGATACTTGAGGACATGGTTTAATGGTGAATGGGGTTTATTGGTGGTGGTGCTGGGTTCACTACTGAACTTGACGATCTTAATGATTCTATGAATAGCATCAGCAGGCAGAGAAAAACAATGTTCTTTAAAAACTTCGTGTATAAAAGTGGTTTGCATAGTAACATGCGAGTCAGGTGAGTAAAAGCATCAAGATGTCACTAGTAAACCCTGAGCATAAGAGCTAAAAATGTAGTGGGCCCTATTTAGTATTGGGCTTTTTCCTACTGTTTTTATGCTCAGCTGAGTATCACTTAGGCGAGTGTGCCTTTGCATATTTTTAATACATTAGGTTTGATTCTGTGTTTAATTTTACTGATGCAAAGCTTAAGGGAATTTGGAAACTGGCTTCTTTCCTATCTGACTGAAGGAAAAACAGACTATTTCTACTCATTCACTATGAGCTAGTAACAGAGTGAACAGTTGTTATACGTGCTTCTGTAAAATATTGTTGTAGAAGTTGATGTTAACATCAAGATGCCTTTGAAGAAAACTAATCCCAGATGGTCTCCTGATATTTCTTTGTTTCCGAAAGAAACTGTAATAGCTAAATTAGAGTGATAGTTAGATTATTCAGGATAGAGCTAAAGTGGTTGAAACCTGAGTGAAAAAAATCCATTTACTTTTTTTTTTTTTTTAATACTGAAGTCATTACCAAAGAATGACAATGTGATCATTTAGTTTCTAATTTGATGAGTTTCCCCTGGAAACTGTTTCTTTTTTGCTAATATCAAAATAATTTTAAGTAATGTCTTCTTTGCCATTATAATCTTACCTTTTTTTATTCTAACATTATGAATGTTAATTTTAGAATGAATGTTAGTTTGTACTCTGGCATATGTTTTAGAATTTGAGGATAAGTAGGAGAAAGGTGAGCACAGAACCAGGCATTATGCTATTTTCTACAGTAGAAGGGAGTACTGTTTTACCACTCTATCATATTTAGGATGTTTGTCTCCCCGCAACACATATATAGAATTAGGGGGTTTTATTTTCACTCATTTGATAATTTAGGCTATAATTTATTTAAATCTGCATGATGGTTTTAATGTCCTTTTTTATGACTTTGTTGTCTTCTACCTTTCAACCAGAATCAGTGACTATTTACCCTTAGAAAAGGCCCAGAATTCAGAGGCATTTTCTATCCTATTGAAAAACTTTAGTATCTTTTATTTAAATCAGTGTTTCTATAATAGGAAACACTGGCAGGGAAGCATGAAATGTAACTAGAGAAAGGAAAATCTGCCATAGTCCAAGAAGCTCAAGAAAAAAATATGACAAGTCTTTGTGTCTCCCCACCTTCTCTTCCTTCATTTCTCTTTCTTCTCCAGTAATAACTGTGAGAGCATAACACGACCTTTCAGCCAAAGGAGGCACTAATCAAGGATGTATATAGGGCAAAAATTTGCATGTGAGGCTGAGGCATACTCCAAGTGCATAGAAACAAAAACAATTACTTAAATAAGAAGCAGATGCTTCTTGCTGTTATATAGAAATACAAAGTCAAGTCTTTACAGGTTAGATGGTAATGTAATATTTTAGTTTTTGTCCTTTAGATGAAACTGAATGTGTCACTTTTTAAAACATTCGGAGATGAAGCTTCAGATTAACCTGCAGAAATGTTACCAAGCTGCTCCATTTTGGAAGAAAACAAGCAAGTATGTGTGTATTTCAGATGTTATTTAACAAATGTGTGGGAAAATCAAATTTAAAGGCTTACATTGAAATGGATATTAGAAAGAACCAAGTTATTCTAGTTTCTTTTATGAAAAATTATGAATATTCAATTATATGACTGAGATGGTTACCAGTGTGTAGCAGTCATCTCACTTTACTTACACTGTTTGAAGGAAAAGGTCTGTTCCTTTTTTTTTTTTTTTTTTTTTTTTTTTTTTTTTCTTCTCATAGTTAATGACAGCTGCAGAAAATCACAGAAACACAGAATCTGCTGAGTTGGAAGGGACCACAAGGACCACTGAGTCCAGCTCCTGGCCCTGCACAGTGCCATCCCCAAGAGTCATACCATATGCCCAAGAGCATTGTCCAAACACTTCTGGAGCTCTGTCAGGTTTGGTGCTGTGACCACTTCCCTGGGGAGCTGTTCCAGTGCCCAACCACCCTTGAGATGAAAACCGTTTTTCTAATATTCAACCAAAACCTCCTCTGACTCAGCTTCAGGCCATTGCCTCATCCTATTTTCCCAACCCTCAATCAGAAGGTTTGTGCTGGTTTTGGCAGGGGGAGAGTGGTATGGGGTTACGTTTGTGATTTCTGCTGGAAACATTGTTGATAATTGAGGGATGTTTCTGTCACTGATGAGCACTGCTTAAAGCACTTTTTCTACTTCTCATCCCACCCCCCCAGCAAGGATGCTGGGGATGCTGAAGTATTGGGGACAAACAAAATTGGGACAGCTGATCCCAAGTGACCCAAGGGACATCCCATACCATACAGCATCATGCTCAGCACATAAAGCTGTGGGAAGTAGGAGGAAGTGGGTTACAGTTGAAATCATGTTTGCCTTTTCAAGTCACTTTTACATGTGATGGAGATGGTTGAGCCCCTTCCTGCCTGCAGGAAGGGATGAACTGTCTGTTTTATTTTGTTTGTGTGTGTGTCTTATTTTTTACTTTATTCCAACCGACAAGTTTTCCCACTTTTACCCTCCAAATTCTTTACCCCATCCCACCAGGGGGAAGTGAATGAGCAGCAGAATAGTGTTTAGTTGTGGGCTGGGGTTAAAACAAACCAGTGTTTAACAGCAACGTTACACAAAAAACTAGGCAAAAAAGGGCTTATTTCTCTTCAGTGTGTAAGAAGGATCTTGCAAGACCATCTTAGATTATATTCTTAAATCTTGGTTGCCTTAAGGCATACAATGTATGCCTTACCAGATCAGATGGAAAATGAGAGAAACATCTTTTTAAAAAAGTAGGGATGACTGGAATTTTCTGTCATCATTTATATGGTTTAATTAATGTTTTACTTCAGAATACTTTGCTTCTTTCCACATTGTTCCAATTGTTCTTTTTTCTCTGTAGACTTTTTCCACCAGTCATTTTGTTTTCCTTCCCTGCCTCTTAGTTGTTATTCTCTGACAGTGAGCAATTACTTTGATTCCTCCACTCACAGAAAGCAGTGAGTTTAGTATGTTCCTCCTAGTAAAGACATAACACACTGTAACTCGTATTACCTTTAGATGGGTATGATCACTGTGACCTAATGAATTAACGTGTACCTGATATGCCTGAAAAAAATGTGTACCTAAATTGAAATATTCCATATAACTTGATCTCCATGAGACATTAGCCAAAGTAAACAATATTCATCAAATTCCATTGAAAATTACCTGTTGTATTTTAAGGTTCTACATGTCCCTCTTCTACCTGGCTCACAGGATTCATGAACTATGCATTTCTTTTGGTTAACTAAGTTGTGAGTTCAGCTCTACAATTTTCTGAATGAGTGCTCTGGCTATTATGGGAATAAACAAGAGGATTTTAACTCTGAGACAATGTTGTGTGAAGGAGAAACCTGTGATGCAAGAAGATCATTGCAGGAAATTGAACAGCATATCATATACATATTTTCATTTATCTTTCAGTCCTACAAGAGTTTACTTACCTGTTGGCTGTGCTTGTTGAGATAGACATAAAAATCTCAAACTGCTAGGTGAATAAAGTGACATAAAGTAGAGAAGCTCATCTAATATGAGTCTACCATGGTACTAGAATCCTCTTATGTTGTGCAGATTAGACAAAGCTTAGACACATTCCCTGTGTCCCATATTTCCTATGGGATCTCTTTATAATAATGGGGTATTGGTTGATATATCTATCAAGTGACATTATTATTAGAAAACTGTTAGACAAAACAACAAAATTTACAGAAATTTTAAAAATTCTTGATAATTAATCTGCATTTCATGTTTTTATTCTGTTTTCACAGAAGAAAGATTTAATAATCTTTCTGCCTTCATTATTTGATATCAAGTGCTGCATTTGTTCTCACAGAAACCAGCAATCTCGTCTGATATTCAAGATCTAGACACATTCCAAAATATACCCTGAACTTCTTGTATAAGCAATCTTAGTCTTAAATTAGTAGATTAATCATGACTTGAAGATGAAGCCATCTCTCTTCATTAAAGTCAGCTGTGAACAACTGAGATAAGAAGTGCTCTTCCTGAAGAGTTTTTATATCTGCTATCATGATCAAGTCTTGATCTTCTTAGGGTTGATATGAAATTATAAAAAAAAAAGGCTAAAATAAAAATATTTTTTTAATCTAGCAAATATCATTGAATAAAATATAAATACATGTAGATATATATAGACAGAAGCATAGCATGAATTTTTTTGTTCCATTTTGAAAAATGTCCCTTTAAAGTTACATTAGCAAGAAAGTAAAAATCATTCTGATGGGTTAATCTGCTACCTTTGAAGTGTACACCATCTCTAAACAGCTATACAGGCACTTAGAGTTTTTATTTTGAACAGAATTATTCCCAAAACACTGGGAACACTATTGTAGCAAAATACAGGAGTAGCAAATAGCAGGATGTTGTGCTGTGTAAGTACTAATGGGATGTCACATCAGCATCAAAAGTATCTGAGAGACATAAAAAGAAATCTGGTAGAAAAGATGAACTTTTTAACAGTGCTTTGTGTATACTAATTTCTCTCTTTATTTGCCATGAAATTCATAGTACTTAAATAAAAGATGAAAAGCAAAATAGAAAACACTTCATTGTTCTGTTTAAATTGTGCTTTTAAAATTGGTGAATTCTGATGGACTGAAAGTTTCTGCATAGCTGCAAAAAACCCTCAACAGATCCCTGAGCAGGACATTTTCAAGAGGAAGGATTTGGTCTTTAGAATTTAACCTGACATATTCTAACCATCAAGAAAAATTTTAGCTTAGGCATTGACTCTAGGCTAAATTGTAGATTACACATCAGAGTGAAAGGGAAGATTAATTAGATGATTCGGAACATTTTCAGATTTCCTTAAGATGGGAAAATATAAAATTATTTTTCATAATAAAATTTTAGGTATTATATAGGTCAAAAATTTATTTCTCTCATTGAAGAATATAAATTATAATCTGTTACAATAATTAATGATTAAATGTTTTCCAATTTATTTCTAAGCCTCATCATTAGTAACTGTGTTACACTGTAATACCTATTCTCCTACATCTTACCTCTGTCCATTGGAGCTTTAGTGATGTCTTTGTGAAGTAATTTCTGAAAAAAACTGTGGCAGATAAGAGCATTTTCTAAACTAAACTTTAAAGTAAGGAAAGAAATTAAGAGGTCTTATTTTTTTATCCATCCCCAAAATCTAATATTAGGAACTAATGATCATGTTTCTATTTGACAACTGCATTCACATTTTCTCTGGCTTCTACAAGTTATCACCTCACTTCCCTAGTCAAATGAATCCCTGTAAGAATATCTTACCTATCTATTACTTTGACCAGTCACAAGAGGATCCTCCAAGATTTACCAGAGACTGCACTATCAGAACTCTATTAAAATACTATGAAGTAATATTAGAGATATTCTAAAATGTACAAATGAATATAATATTCCTTAAAAAATATCTAACACTAACAAAGAAAAAAGGATGGAATAGAGTCTAGCATTTACATTATTTTGAATTGTGGTTAGATTTTTTGGATTTACTTATTTTCTTTCTCTTTAACTTTAGAAAGACAGTTCTCAAGGAAGGAGTTGTCAGGATAAATAGACTAAGATTGGTAAAAGGCAATATTAAAGCTTATGCTAAAAATATATATACAGCAACAGCTAAGGTTGCTAAGAATTCTTTTCAATGAATTCTTTTAAATAAACTCAAGCTTGTTTTGTTTTTTGTGTTTAAAAGCATTTTAGTTTAATTTTTCTATTGCAAAATGAATTTTGAAATTGTTGAAATTCCTGCTTCTATTTCTTAGATTAAATTGATAATTTCTTTATCCAAAGTAAACTTCAATTTGAAATTCAAGTTAAAACTTTTTTTAAAGATAAGAACTACTTAGTGTCTGCTCTCGTATGTCTCACACTTTTCCAAATATTGATAAATGAGAATCAGTTTTCACTTAAAGGATGTCATATGCAGCAAGTTAATCAGTGAATCTTCAGTACCTTAACAACAATATTAAATTATTTTATTGATAGATTTGCTGTAGGATTCATCTGGCATGAATATATGTCTGTAAGTCAAACAAGGATGTTGTCATAGTCTGTGGAGTTAAATAGTTAATTCCAATAAGATACTTCTCTCAATACAGAATAGCAGTCTAAAATACATCAATAGAACTAGGCCTGATTTCTTCAAATGGAATATAGTACATTGCAAAAATCCATAAGTGCCTTTGTTTAAGCAATGGTATCCCTTTCTCATGTTTGAGTCTGTCTGATTCTGAGGATCCACCTTACTATATTCTATATAAATGGTTATAACTGGTTTTTGTTCAATAAATATGGGGCTTTTTTCTCAAAGATTTAATATTCTTCCTGATAAATTGTCTACTTTATGACCAATGGTGTTACTTACTATTTAGAATAGAATAGCTGACATGATTTGAGATTTCCTTTGGATTACAACAGTAAACCAACATTTTTCATGTTTAGTGTTTGTATTATAAATATAGAGATATCCATTTTCTTTTCTTTTTTTCAAATCCATATATGGTTTTTTAGAGGAAAGTCAATGTACAGCTACCATAAATGCTAAAAGAATGTGTAAAGATTTAAAAACTTAAATTTTTTTCGTAGTTTTATAAGACTTTTGTTTATAAAAAAGCCCCAAACCTTAGACGTGCAAAATCTATATAGTGGGAAAAAAAATGCTGAAGCTTTAGCAGCCTTGGAATTACAATCCTGATTGCATTTTTGTGGTTTTTCTCTACTCAGAAATAAAACATTTTCTGTGTTTCCATTCTTACAGGAAATGAGCAAAGATTTCTAGAAAGCAGTTTTTGTTATGTATTCCACATAGGTTGTCACAGAATAAGTTTAATTTAGTAACTCGCTCATTATTTCTTTTTTATTCTGTGTGTTCTTTAAGCTAGTATTCCTCATGTAGTGAGCAATAAAACATAGTAAATGTCAGTCAACAATGTCTGATTATTAAAGAAGTGTACGTTAATCTGCCAACATTTTCAGTATATTACTAACAATGTAGTCATAATTGTCACTCTGAAGTTTCCTCAATATATTGCAAAAAGACTCCATCTCTGCTTGAAATACTTGAGTTCATTATGTATGATTAATAGAGTGATTACAGCCCATACTTGAAGGCTGACATTTGAAATCTCATTGCTATGTCATCTTTAAGGACAGAAATTATTCTCATAATTTCTCAATATATTTGCTATTCTAACTCTGAGTCATGTAAATATTCTGATTCCTCTCTGCCTTCCAGAGGTCCTCTGCAGTATTGCTTTAGATTTAGCTCCATCAGGGCATTCTGCATACTCATAAAGCAGAAATGTGTAAATTAACTGACTTCTTTGTAACAGGAAATCTCAGCTCAATAAAACCCACTTCTGAAAAGCTGCATATGCTGTTTTTTTCTCATGCAGGCCATGAGAAGGTTTTGTGTTTCATTGTATCAGATGGCTTACTGACATCCTCTGCAGCCTTTGAAAAAACTTCCAGTAAAACAATGAAATTAATAATTAGAATCCGTAGGCTGAATTTTGTTCTCTCTGTGTCTACATTCTTATCCATAAATGTTTTCTCTAACAAAAATGCTTGATATAAACAAGATGTCTATTTCTTGAAATACAATTACATTTTTCACTTATTTAGACTTGTAAGATCATGCAGATATTCCTATTTTTTGATTCACTAAAGAATTGGTGGAAAAAATAATAATGATTTCTTTAAGTCTGCTTTCCCAAGATAACACAAATCTAATTTGCATTTGTAGAGTGTGTCCAATATCTGCCATTTCCTTCTCTCTTTACTCCATTTTCCCTCAAGCATTTTTCAAATATAATTATCTGTGCAGAGGATAAATGACCTCAGTGAGCAAAATCCTGTGATAGAAGTTCACTTCTGTATAACTGTTAGAGAATATTTCAGAGAGGGGAATGGGGGGTAAATAATAAATTTCAAAGCTCTGAAAAACCTTTGTCAGCCCCGAGGCACTGATCCATTGTGGTGCCCTGGCCCCTCTTGGCCGTGAGTGTCCAGTTGCATTGGCAGCTCCTGCTCGAGCCTGCTGCACACTCCATCTTGTCCTTCCCTGCTTCACCAGAGGGACATGAGCCAGCAAGAAGCACACAGAAAGAACACAGTAACCCAGTAAAAATGTCATCGCTACCTTCACATGGCTCTGTTTAACAAAAGTGAAATAGAAGCACTTCGCAGCTTCTTACGTCAGAAGCGCCAAGAGAACAGGAGGTACCAATAGCTACAGCCTGGAACTCAGTGGTTTTCCTGCCTTGTTAGTGCAGGGCAGCGTCTGGAAAATGGAAGTAAATGTAAAGTTTGCCCAAAATCACCCAGATTTTCTTCATGTAAGGCAGACTGTGAGACAGTAAATTGGAAAAAAATAGCCAATACACCCTATCAGATAGACAAGATTTGTTGTGAGATTATTACCTGTCTATAACTAGTTAAAAGTTAACATCTGCATTTTGCCCTTTTATGATCAATGAGAAAGGACAAACACACTCACAACGAGAGTCATCCACTCATTTCATACATATGTCTTTTGATGGAGTAAACTCCACTGAAAAGTGATTCACTTCTCTTCATTGACTGCAGAAGGATTTTACATGACTGATTTAGTATGATTGTTTTACCATGACTGCACTTAAACATCGATGAACAGTGCAGAAGCAAAGCCACCATGATTTCATCTATATTCAGCCTTGGCTCATACTATCATGCAACTTTGTACTTAAAGCTTATAAGGACATAAGGTTTAGTGTCTTTATTCTATATATGCAACATATTTTCCTTCACAGTTTATTCCCCTATACTTGGGAAATTTTCAGTATTTCTTTTATTGGACATATAAATAGTACAGTTTCTAATTAAAAATGCTTTTGAGCCTCTTTTTAAAGAATAAACCCCAGATTATCACTGAATTTGGATTAATTTTCTTTTCCTTTGAAGAAAAAAAATTGCTCAGCATGATTACTGGGATGAATTTGTGTGGATCCTGTCTACATTTCTCAATTTGAAAAACCTTCTGGGACAGTGCTGCATGAAAAGTTTATCTAGAAAATTGAATCCATTTAACATACCTACAAATATCAGCCCAGAATATCTGGCAGAATTTATGTGCTGCTCTTTCTAGACTCTGAAACCTCCAATTTCACCAGAAGGAGCTGGCCCAAGGCCTGCCATAACTTCTTTCTGCAGTATCCATTTTCTCCAGTACAAACACACCAGTGTGCTCAGCCTATGTCAAGGCAATGCAGAGCTCTTAAACACAGTCATTTTATCAGTTCAAACAAGCTCTGCTCAAGTCATTAGTTTAACCCTACCTTTATGCCTTTCATTTGAAATTTGTAGAACATTGAAGGATCCCTGTCATCTAGACCAACCTCTTGGACAGTAATGACAATAAGCATTCCACAGAGTAAGTCTGTTTTCTACTAAATCTTACTTATCAGAGCAAAAAAATAAAAATTCAGTGAAAATAAATTATGAAGAATCAACTGTAATAATCTATAAGAAGAATCAATATTTAATTGTAGAATAAGATTGGGAAACAGTAGAGATATTCATAAAGATTGTTTATGTTAACAGAATAAGGTAATATATTTCCAGTAGTGTTCTGGTGAGGGACACAGGAAGGTTTCACTCATCCAGGATACTGCAGTAACCAATGTACCTTATGATAAAGTCTCAATGAATATATTACACAAAAAGAAATTTTATTCATATTGAAGCCCAGACAAAGTACTATACCCATTTTCCCCATTTCTTATTAGGTCCTCAATGATTTTAAGAAGTCTCAGAGCTTATACTAAAAAAGGAGTAACAAAATGCAGTTGTAGCATCCCTCTGAATTTTTATGAAAACCTTTTAAGCTTTCATATGCACTTCATTCAGCCTTAACATTCTGTTTGAATCCTGGCTTTCATCAAAAAGATCAAACTTTAGTGTAATATCTGAGTGAAGTAATTCAAGAACATTCTGAAAACTAAAAAGGCAACCAAAGAATAAAAATTGCCACAGAAGAAAAAAAAAAATTGGTCAGGACTTCTAATTTATAGGCTGACCTAAGTGATAACTTTTGAAATTGACAGTACTGACAGTCTTTTATTTTCCTTCTTTTTCCAGAGTTTTGGGAAGAGATAGCTAGATTCATTTGCAAGTTGTGAGCCACTGCTTTACACCTTATCTCACTTTCCTCTTTCTTTCGTACGTAGCAGTGATTCTTGCTCACATCATTTTGTTACATATATCATCTCCTTTCTGTCCTCTTCTGGATGATTTTCTTTCAATCAGTTACTTCAAAATAATTATTTTCTTAATTTAAGAATAATTTCTCTACCTTTATTTAAACTAAGCTGTTTCAATATAATGAAAAAGTGAGAAAAAGAAGGGGATTTTTTTCTGACTTCCACATATTTGCCTGAAACATTTACAGAAACAGGAGGTCCCATTCCTATTACATTAGATTAATTTTATTTTTAACTTTTTTGCTTAATATTTTTAGAATGTCTATCAAGCTGTGAGGAACTGTCAGTACTATCAACCCTTCAAGATAGTCTTAAAAAGCTGTATATTTTATGGAGCTTTACAGAGTGTAACTGAAATAATTTAAATACTGGCAGTTCAAAGTTCTTAAAATGCTCTTTAAAATGGGAGGATTATTAATTATAATCACATCTTATTTGCAAGCATAATCTTCACATAGTGTATTTTATCAGTTTAGTGTGTTAAACCAGATTATAAAACCAAAGCAACGTGGTTGGGGAAGATTACACTCTCAGAATTTGAGTACTTCAGAATCTCAAAACTGCAGTTCTCCTGTCACCCAAATGTGTATCTTCTGTCATTTAATTTAGCATGGATGTGCAGTACCAAGGCATAGGTAATGTTTCAATTGCTGCTATATAAAACTGATGATCTGGCAGCACACATCAGCCAATTTCTCTCTCCTAGTTTTAGTGTCAGCAAATATATTGCCTAAAATGAAATTATAATTTCTATTAATCCAGATTGACAGCCACACCTTTGGATTACTTTGCATGATGCAGCACAATAATGGACTCTAATTATTCTGCTCTGATGCATTCAATATACCAATTTTTCCTTCCTTATGACAACTTATGGAAAACTCTGTAGAAGAGAAGAAAAAGAGGAGGCACCACACAACTGAGGACTGCCAGGACAGGATCCAGTTGTTAAAGACAAGATTATCCTAGTGAGGAAAGTGTTTGGGGGACAGCAAGATGGGGGAGCCTCTCACACTTCCTCTGCATGACCAAGGTCATTTTCAAGGCAAATGCAGGCAGGATGATGTAAAGTTCATCATATTGTGCTTCACATAGTTTCTGCTTGTATGGCTAGCTATCAGCTTTTGATTAAAGTTTGCAGAAAATATTGAAAAACAAGCTTAAAAAGCTTGAAAATTAAAACAAGCTTGAAAATTAGTCAGCACTATGTTATTGCAGCAAAGAAGTCCAAAAGCTTACTGGCTATATTAGAAAAAGAGGAGGAAATAATACATTTTAATTAATTCAGTGAAAGAATCAAAACAACTAAACCCCAAATTTATCTTTGTAACCCTGTACTAAAATTCTAATGACATTATCCACAGAAGAAAAAACAAGAGTACCGAGTGCTTTGAGATATAGTAAAGAGATGTAGAAAAGAGTGTCAGAGGCTTTCTAAGATAACATTTACAGAATGCTTTAACATAAAGAGGTGTTTCTTGCCCTTCATGATTGCTCTTATTTTAGAGGACATGTAAACTTTTATGAGGAAGATGAAAAATACTTGAGGAAATGTTAAAATATTTCCTGCTGACGTTCCAGATAATGGGGTAATGTTATCTTTTTCTTCTGCAAGGCTTATTTTGAACAATTCCTTTTCTTTTCATCTCTGATGATTGTTGGAAGAATGCCTGTGCAGAAATGCCATAAAAATAACAGGAAGTCATGGAATGATACAATCCTGTTTAAACATTTCAACATCATTTAGTCAGCAGCCTAATGTTGTTTATGGACTTAATTTTTAGCAATATCTTCTTTTAAATGAAAACAAAAATCACTAAAAACTTGTGTAATTGTTCCTCTCAGTTGTGGAAGTTTCTCCTGAACAAGATTATCTAAAATACAGCAGCAGTTATATTCAGGATCTGGTAAGACAAGACTTCTAAAGGGATAATAGGAGCTTTTGGTCTTCCCATATACTCAGTAGGATTGGACAATTCACTCTTTCTTCCTCAGAAGTGGCTGTGAAAAAAATGATTGCTGATGAAATTCCCTAAAACTAATACTGTGACTGAAGAAAGTAGAAGCCCAGCAGAGCAAAAGCAAGCCCTCTGCTCATCTATCTTGTGTCAATTTTTCTATGGCAAATAATATTTCTATGTTTCTTCCCAAGCTAATTCTATAATATCTAATGATGGGCTTAAAATAATACATAAAACATATAAATGTTTTTAAAACCACTAGCATTTCAATACCACTGTATCTCCTTTTGGCAATTTTGAAAGCAATTCATCTTGGATGGGGAGGAGTAAAAAAAACCCTAGGTGTATAATGAAAGAACAGTAAATCAAATAGAGTTCCTGCCAGATGTGTACAGAGAGAAATGTATTTGTTACATGGCAAAAAACAGCACTAAACAATTGCATAGTTTGTATTAAGAGTAAGAAAAAGAAATATGACACCAAGTTGAGTGGTGTGGTTGATATGACTGAGGGATGGGAAGCCATCCAGAGGGACCTGGACAAGCTCGAGTAGTGGACCATGGCAATCTCATGAGGTTCAACAAGGCCAAGTGTAAAGTCCTGTACCTGGGTCAGAGTGGACCCTGCTATTAATACAAGTTGGGGAATGAACACATAGAGAGCAGCTCCGCTGAGGAAGACTTGGGGGTGTGGGTGGATTAAACACAGGACATGACTCAGCAGGGCAGGCTTGAAGCCCAGGAAGTCAATTGTATCCTGAACTGCATCATAAGCAGGGTGGGCAGCAGGTGGAAGGAGGTGGTTCTGCCCCTCACCTCTGCCCTGGTGAGACCCCACCTGCAGTGCTGCATCCTCCTCTGCATCCTCAGCACAGGTAGGACATGGACCTCTTGGAGCAGGTCCAGACAAGGGCCATGAAGGTGATCTGCGGGCTGGAGCATCTCTCCTATGAGGACAGGCTGAAATAATCTGGAGAAAAGGAGGCTCCCAGAAGACTTTCTATCAGCCTTTCAGTACCTAAAGGGAGTTGCAAGAAAGCTGGGGACAGACATTTTAGGATTACTTTTGTGATAGGACAAAGGATATTAAAGAGTGTAGATTCAGACTAGATGTAAGACTTTTTTTTTGTGATGAGAGTGGTGAAACACTGGAACAGGTTACCCAGAGGATTGGTAGATGCCCTGCTCGGTGTTATGAGAACCACAGGTTCATTGAGCCTGTCTTAACACAGTTTCATCTGACTAAGTATGTCTAAGTGGTGGATTGATCCTGGCTGGATGCCAGCTCCCCACCAAAGCAACTCTATTATTCCTCTCTGCAACAGGACAGAAAGAGAAAATATAACTGAAGGCTCATGAGTGAGACAAGGGCAGGCAAGAAATGACTCATCAGTTACTGTCATGGGAAAAGCAGACTGAACTTAGGGAAATTAATTGAATTTATTATCAATCAAAATCAAAGCAGGATAATAAGTAAAACAATCTTAAAACCACATTTCCCTCATCCCTCCCTCCTTCTCAGACTGTACCTCCTCCCCCTCAGCAGCAAAGAGAGACAGAGAATGGGGGCTATGGTCAGATTTTTTCTCCCACTGCTTCGTCCTCAGGAGAGGAGCCCTTCTTCTAGAGGAGCCCTTCTCCTACTCCAACATGTGGTCCCTCCCATGAGAGATAGTCCATGAACTTCTCCAACATGGGACCTCCCCATGGGTTACCATTCTCCAGCTTCAGTGTAGATTACACCATTTAAAAAGGTATAATCCTTCAGAAAGAAGGCTGCTGCAGCATGGCCCAGTAAACCTGCTGCTGTGTGAATTCCACTCTCCACAGGTTTGTAGATCCTTGCCAGGAGCCTGCTCAAGCACAAGATTCCTGTGGGGTCCTAGCCTATTCCAGGCATCCACCTGCTCCATCACGGGCTCCTCCCTGGGCTGCAGGTGCATCTCTGCATCCCTGTGATCCTCCCTGGGCTGCAGGCGCACGGCTGCCTCACCATGCGCTGCACCAAGGGCTGCAGGGGAATCTCTGCTACAGCAGCTGGAGCACCTCCTGCCTCTCCTTCCTCACTCTTGACCTGAGTGCCTGCAGGGCTGTTTCTCTCACATATTCTCACTCCAGTCTTCTCTGGCCATAATTGCTGCTGGACAATAAGAGGGGTTTTGTTCTTGAATACATTGTAATAGAGTCATTCCCACCTCCTCTGGCTGGCTCAGCCACAGCCAGAAATGGAGCAGGTCCAGCTTGGAGCTGGCTGGCATCAGCTCTGTCAGACACAGCAGCTTCTCACAGCAACCACACCTATAGCCCACACATTACTAGACCCTTGCCATGGAAACCAAGGACAGTCTTTTAAATTCCTTGTACTGGGAACAAGAAATGTTCTAAGGAAAGAAAAATTTTGTTATAAGAGAAGATGTAAGTACTGAAGAAAAATATTAGACCCTGCAACAGAAGCTTCCTAAACATATTAAGAAAATTTTGTTAGATAATTAAGAAGAAATCAATGCATACTGTGTTTGAAACTAAGCACTTCCTTGTTAAGCTAGTAGTTAACATATTACAGAGCTAAGGATAAAGGAAGCAGGAAAATGCTTATTGGGAATATAGGAAATGGTATCAGGGAGAAGAAGAAAATAAAAGTAAGATTTCTAGAAATTCTTTTCTAGACTAATCTTTCTAGATCTTGCTTATCTAATGAAAAGATCTTTGTCTAATGAATGCATTGGACAAAATGTAGTACAATGATGTCAGTATACTTCTGAGGATTTCAGTGCTACCAATGACACATTTCTCTGCAGACAGCAAATTTACCTATACTTAGCTACATTAACATAGAATTCATTCTTTTTATTCATTTATTTATTCAGAAAGTCAACCTGATAGAAACAAAATGTCACAATTCAAATTATAATCAGAAAAATATTTTGAACTCAAGACTACCCAAGCAGTCTATATGGTAAGGGAAAACATTGGAGCAATATAAACAATATCGGTATGGAGGCTGGAAATCCCATACAATGAAAGGAGTAATTTTTGTGGAAACCTGAGGATCTATACTAAAGAGTCATCTTAAGATATAACTTTGCTGTCCCATTATATACGTATGGACTTTTCTAGCTACTGTTTCCTGTCTGTACGTGAGGGATTCATGATACACAACTGACACAATTAAGAAAAGCAGTATATCAACTAACTATATTAATTACTTTTCGTGAACACTCTATGCAATTAAAAAATATATTACATGCCTCTTCTCAATCTGAGTGTCTTTCCTAGTGAAACAAAGAGCACTCTGAAGGGCCAATGGGAAAGAATAACAGCTAGTAAAGACACAATTGATCACCCTTCTCTTCTCCCATTTCTCTCATCCCCATTCCTGCACACATATCCAAACCACCCATCCTTCTGTTTGGCTGAGCTCAAAACATCTGTGCTGAGGAATCTTCTGCTCTCAGCTTTCTCCTACTTTTCAAAACAGCCATCTCAAATATAGTTCTGGTTTAAGGGACAAAAATAAAAATAAGAGCATCTTAATGTGCTTCTTACAAGTGGCTTTTCTGAGACATTCTGAAAATACATTTCAAGAACAATTATGCTTCAGACTTTTTTGTTGTGTAATGATAATATCTTGTCACAAAGAGAGGTGTTACAGTTTGCAATTTTTCACTATTTTTCAGTTGTGGGTTCTAGCAAAATAACTCAAATGTCCAGAGAAATGTACTGTAAATAACTGCATTTTTTGAGACATTGTCCCACCATCCTTTGAAATGCAGCAGGGGCAACACTTTTTACCTGGTAACTTTACTTCACTGGCAGACAACTGGGAGAAACCAGGAATAAAACACAGCTAGGTCTGAAATTAAAATCAAAGCAACAGCCCATGGTTTCTGACAACAGCTAAATAAATAAATATTTTGTAGTTTTATCTTAAAGCACTGTGTACTTAAGTAAGATAATCAGAAAGATTTTTTCCCCCAAGTCTTCTTAAAATTTAAGAGAGGCAAGATATTGTTGCTGTCACTTCTATCATTAAAAAGGCCAAATATTTTTTGGGTAAAAGAGGTCATTTGTTAAGTGAGCAGCCATTTGGGAAGCTTTTTTCCAACAACAAAGCAAGAAAAATAAAAAGGGATAGAAACCAGGCAGGAAAACAGGCTAAGGTACTTTGCTAGTTACCCCCAAAATAACTTTTCTATAAACAAAAGCAGAAGTGGAAACTAGCCCTTAAATATTGATAACTGCAAAAAGGTGAGCAAAGAACATAATTTGGAAAAGGCGTAATCAATAAATAAGCAACCTAGCTATGATTTTGCATTGGATTTTTTCTTAGTATCACATAGATTCTAAAAATAAAAAAATACAGACCAGAATGCAGAACAGCTCAGTTCCTTTCACCAACAAACATCAATAATATCTCAGGGAAAAAAGGGGGAAACTATTAGTTTGTTTGTAAATTGTTGATTTGGTTTACCAGAACTTTTTTAAAAAGTTCTCTTGGTATGGGGTACTAATTTTATTCCTGTATTCAGTTAGGAGGGATTGTGTCTTTGCAAAAAGGGATAATATTTTGTGAAACAAATTTTTAATGCCAACTCTCTTGTGAAACAGAACATTTACAATAACACTCAAGAGAAGGGAAGTTTGCAGTCTGTTTGCAGCCAGTTTACTGGAAGTATTTGCTGAGCTTGCTAATTCCTAAAAACAAAAATAACATTTCAGAAGATTATCTAGTTCACAATTAGCTTTATCCACACACCAGGCATTTTGTGTATTCTGTGGCTAAGGACCACCAAGCAGAACTGAAATGTCTTCAGTCAGGAGTGATACCTGTATTTAATCAGGACCAAAACTGATCTGGGCAGCTACAGCCAATATTCATGACAAATTTTGACACTAATTTGTTAGACAAATTGCACAAAATACAATAGTTTCCAAAGCACAGATTTCATTTGTTAAGACTAATTTCTGAGAAACCCTATTGTTTATTCTCAAGCTCTGTGTCCAAATGCAACTGAGTAAAAAACATTGCAGGGAAAAGAATGGCATCATTTCACACTCCCTGTGAGATGTGGTTTCTCTCCTCAGTTCACATTACTTAGGGATTAGAGCCCCTTGTACATGTTTGGAGTTGTGGGGTATGCTAAAATACAACAGTGACTAAGTAATGCATCATCCTATTTGTGTCACATCTGTTATACTGAGGAAACCAGGAATCATTGCTATGACATGGAATAGCTGCAAGGCTCTGGTTGTGCTCTCATCTCATGTGCTCCATCACACATCAAGAAGAACAAATCCTTGGTTGTTGTGTGGTTTCCATATTCTGATCTCATAGCAGAAATGTCTCTAAACTTGGTTTGGCTTTGCAGAAATATAAATTCTGATCAGGAGTCTGAGGAACAGAGGGCAGGGTGAATGGCACTGTTAAAATCCTTGTGGGAGAATAAAAGCCTCATGTCTGGACACATCTTGTAACACATAAAGACTGATTTGAGTAGCTCCATTTAGTTTTCAGAGGACTGATAAGCTAGAGTATCTCACTCACTTTGTTCGTCTGTGATCTGGAATTCCTCTGTAATCAATCCTGAGGTTGCTTCAGCTCAGTTGAAGCAGATACTGTCAGTGGAAAACAATGATTTTGTTTTCTAAGCTTGATCCAAACTCATGGGAGCTTTCATGACAGCTATCATCCTTCTTACTAGATCAGGTCAATCTTGTGTGACACTATCACCATTCCACAGTCAGAAAGAAAAATAAGGAGGGAAAAATGCTATAAATACATTCAGGCTGCAGAAAACAGTGATGAATAAAGAATTTCTAATAGATTTTTTTTTGCTTATTTATAAAAACCTGTTATATAAAGCTACTTTTTTTTTTTCTATGACTCTTGCAATTGTTTCTTTTCTTACTACCCCAAATTCTACAGGCTGAGAACTCTAAAATACTACTAATATCGCGGAATGCTGTAATCTGAGATACTAATATCTCAGATTGGCTGTAAAACAGTCTTCAGGTGGCCATATAGGAAAGTGTCTACAGACCTCTGGCAGACCAGTAGTGTTACTTAAGTCTGTCTGTAGTGCACACAGTAAAGAAACCATTCCAGAGAAATGTTCTTAATCCTGGAGCTTTTTGTAAGCATTTCACTGCAAGTTCTCAGTGTTAGTAATTCAGTTAGATGCAGGACAAATATCCTGGAAGCTAAGCAATATTTTCTCTGGTTGGGAAAGTATATAGTTTCACTTTGCTGAGATAAGCATCAACTCTTTTTAGTGTGAAATTAATTTTCTGCCATGCTTCTTTAAATTATTCATTGTTTTAACGTGACTGTCAGTAACTTGATTTACTGGTCTGTTTGGGCAAAACCACATTTCTGGAAGTAACAGTCAGTGCTGAAAGGAAGTGGAAAACTACCTGTCTATATCTGACCAAAGACCTTTAAAAATAAGAAGGCCATGCCCAAAAGATTAAATTTAGGCTTCTTGATCTTCTGTGCATAATGATTCTGTTGTAGTCTAATGATACGCGTCAGTCTTCACAGAAAACTTTCACAAGAAGTTTGTGACTTTACACATTTTTACTAGTATTTAAACTTAAAGTTCTAGCAGTAAAATGTGTGTTCTTGCTCTGAATCATATTTCTCAAATATTTTTCTCTTGATAGATATTTAAGAAAATATTGAATAAATTTTAAAAAGAGAATATGTTAGAATATTGAGGCAGATGATCTATTCGTGGTAAACTGCAGAGGCAGAGATTTGCTGACCCTTCTACTGGCAATGACTGGGATTTGTTAGCTGGTATCAAGAAAAACTCATATCAAAGTTTGGATGAGGAAAAAAAACATATTTGGGGTTTTCTGGATAAATTGTATAAATATTAGCTGTTCAATGAGAAGGAAACACATTACTTCCTTCATGATCCAGACTTTATAAAAATAAACTCTGATCAGCACTGTATTTTGTGAAGTGTGTTAAGCAAGACTAGACAACCGCCCTGGGATTGAATCCTAGAGTCCTAACTGTGGACTACAGATGGTTTCAGAGCTCAAATTTGACATGGAGTGCTCAGACTGCTGAGTTCTATGGCCCATCAAAATCTCTCTGGGTCCAAGAACACACAGGATATATGGGAACTGGGTAGCTAGAAAGATAACAGAAAACAAGAGAAATTTTTGACTGAAATATCTTAGATTAACTTTGATACCTAAGACCTTGAGTAGGACTTGTTATAATGTATCACTTTTGTCCAAAACCCATACATTTTGTTTTGCTGTTTCTGAGTAAAAATTAATAAAGTCAAATTTGACCCATATGAGGCAATAAATCTGAGAGTGGAATGTTAATTAAAATTTTTTTTCTTGAGAACATCTTTGAAGCTATTGCAGTGTGAGATTTTGCTTGAGAATATAATTCAACAATAAACTGTACTTTAAAGCTTAATAAAAATTACCATGTACAGAATAGTTATTGAATTAAAGATTACCATATTCAATACAGATATATATCTTTAGTTTTAATTTCTGTTAAGGAGATTTACATTTTTTAGCCAATGAAATAGTTTTTAGAAAATTCTGTAGCTAATAGGAAACAAAATTGACAAGAAATTAAATGAAGATGGCTACAACTATTGCTTTCCCTGAAAGGAGAACTGCTGCTCCTTGTCAGTTGTTTTGTTTTATGTGGCTCTATGTTTATATCAACTTTATATTCAAAAATAATATAATGAAGACATGCAGGGGTCAGAGTATCCTTTTCTGAACACTCAAAATTTGCTTCAACAAATATAGAGTGATACACTAAACAGAAAAATTCATTTGTGTTCAGTGATTCATCTTTATTTTATTCTACTAAATGCTTGCCATCCAGGGATTGGCATTGTTTGATTTTAAATCAGGAAATTAGAAATAAGAAATAAATATATCTTTATTAATTTTATAAAGGAAAGAAACTGACTTCCTAACTCTGAATTAAATTCAACCTGTACATACTTAGTAGAAAATAATTTTGTTATCCTTGTTTTTATTTAGTTTACTTTCCTCATAAGGATGGATAAAAGAAATTAATTTGGGGAATTAAATATTATTGTTACAATGAGCAAATAATTATTATGGAATATTTAACTCAATTTACTGGAAACAGAGTGAATAACACATATCTCTGGAAATTAATACAGCTACATATTTTTTAAGTGATTAAATTCATGGTTTGAGAAACTGCATAGCTAATGAATAAAAAAATTAATCTTCTTGATATAATTTTTTTTAACAATAAGCAGTTTTGATCTGACTGTAATGCAAATACATAATGCTCAAAGAAATACTATTTAAAGAATTTAACCCTCAAAATGCTATGTACCCTGTAGAGGAATAAACAACATTATAATTGTTATAATTACTTCATTATAATTACTTATTTCTGTAAAATTATTTAATTCTAATTAATTCATTATTTATCTTTAAAATGTAACTAGACTATGATGCTGTGTCATACAGAGAATTAATTTTACCTTCAATGTATATATTCCTACATCTATAATAATACTATTTTTTCCTACTTGCTTATTCAGGCCTGTCAGAACAACATTCCAAATCTTTAACTTTCTAATTTAAAGGAAGAATTTCTACTTAAGCAGTAAAAAGCAGCATGGATAATCCAGTGAAATAATAAATAGGAGAACTGTGGCACCATTGGGGTCTTGTGATAGCTTTAACAAAACAAACTCCAGAAAATTAAACAAGTTAATTAAAAAACAAAAATAAATCACAAATGACTGATACATCACTCAAACATTGTTTTATTAAAGGTGTGATATAGACTCTGTTCAGTAAAACTACTGACCTTTAACAGTTTCTGTGTATTTGCAGCTTTAAAAGCAACTTTAAGCTAGTCAGCAGCATTTTTTCAAACACAATTTAGGAATAGCACTTTTTTATTTTCAAAATGGTTTACTAGTTGATCCTAAAATAAACTCAAATATATCTTTGATTAGAATAAATTTTTTTCAATCTATCCTCTCCTCATTTATTTTCAGGTGAGAAATTTCAGATAGTACTACAAACAGTGTCAGTAAAAGGGTGGAAATACTTTAGCCAATGCAATATTTAGGATATTAATGGTGAAATATTTGACTTTTGTGGTGTTTAGAACTGTGATACAGGAAAGAAATTAATCAAAGATTGCTTTCTGCCCAATGCCTCCCACATTTTTTTACAAGACAGAGTCCCTTTTAGACATTGCAGGATTTGGAAATGTGGTTTTTCTACCTATAGATACTGCTTGAGACACAGTAAATCTACCACCTATGTAGCCTCCTGGGAGGACACACATTTTTTAATAATGAGAATTATTTTCTCTCAGAATCGATAACCTTATTGCATGATGCTATTATTGTGTTTCATGCAAAGGCAAGGACAACTCTCATTGCAAAAACCCACAGCCATAATTTCTTTGTAATAAAATTCAAAACAAAATAAGAATTTTATTCAGACAATTCTATTCTATTTCTCTCACAAGCTTAACCTAAAATGATTGGACTTTTGCACAGATTAAGTTGGATTTTCAGGGATGATGACAGCCTCACACTCCTGTTGATTAATCTCTCAGACACATTCGTAGTGTGTGTTAAGCTGTATCACATAATGTTGGTTAGTGCTCAGGAGCACTCACTACAGAGCTTTATCATAAGAAAGACTTTTAAAAGTTGGAAAGAAGTCAGTACATGACAGTCTGATGAGCAGAAGGACATGTTGTTCAAGCTCTATGGTGTCCATTAATGACAATTTGAACAATAATTTGCTGGTAAAGCCAAAAGGCAAAGTACAGCACCAGTGAAATGGTACAACTATTATTAGATCCAAATAAAGTAATGAGGTTGGATTAATCCTTTGCAAGAAAGTAAAGCCATATAGATAGTCTGCCTTTAAAATAAATTTACATAGAATAAAGTAATGAGCAACCTGACCTAGCTTCAAATTTTGATTGGAATTCAAAGTTGATCCTTCTTTGACCAACTTATCGAATTCAAGGACCTCCAGACATCCTTTCAGCCTGCCTAATTCTTTAATTTTATGAATTCAGAAAGTAAAATTATGTAAACTGAGGGAAAAAAAATGAGAGTATATATATATTCATACAGATACTTTGAAAATTCAAGGTCAGGAACTAATAATGAGGGAGAAAAGAGCAGAAGGATCAAAGAATTATGTCTATACTCCTCATGTCATGCGATTTTCCAGAAAGTTAAACTACACTGTGCTGTGTTTTGCTGACACAGACCTGCACAGCAGGGTGCAGTGAGAGCAAACTAAATGTACTCCTAAGATAGCTATTTTTCTTCCTTTCTCTTCCTGTGCTAATCCTGAAGCTTCATAGCACTAGGGTACCTGTAAAGTCTGATGGTATGAGGAAAGCCACTCCAAACCCTCTGAACTCCATTTTCTTCTCCTGTCAAGCAAAAAATTCTCCACGTTGAGAGCCATTCCTAACTGCTGTGATGAAGATACACCACAGAAACATTGGCGAAGCTTCTATTCTGAAACGGGGTTGTATCTACTTAAGAAACATTTTAGCCTGGTAGAAACCAGGAAGATACACCACTGGGACAGGTGATCTTACTGTAAAAAAATGTCACACTATAAATTTTTTCAGTCACAAAAATTCTATGTAGTTGCAAATGATAACACAGGAATTACAAAATGCCCATCCAAGACACAAGTGAGCGAAGAACACAAGTGCTCTAATGTTTCATTTCAAATATCGATATCCATTGTATTGGTAGTCACTACACCTTTACCTTTACTCCCTCTTTGTGTCAGTAGGATTATTGACACAGTGAACAGCTATCCAAGCACTGTCTGGCCCTCTCCAGGACACAAGATAAAAACTTTTCTCTGTGATTGAATTATGACAAAGCCTTTTAAATGACATTCCCCTGTGCAATGAACACTACACCAAAGAAAAGAAATGAGGACATAGTGACAGAAGAAAAAGTTAAGTTCCCCTCCCAAAAGCAATGATTTTGATTGTTAACATCTCCCCTCCCTGGAGCTACTTTGCCTCTGGCAATTCTTGTGGTCTCAGCCTCACTATTCTTTCTTCCCCTATTCCCTCCCTATATTTATTACTGCTTCTTTGAGATTCAGTAAAGACCTAGAGGATCACAGAACATGTGAACAAAACTTAAAGTCTTACCAATTGACTTTTTCGTCCCATTTTCTTAATTCTGCTTTCAAAACATTCAGTAGAACAAATTGATGAGAGGATCCCAAGATAACTAAGTGTCAATAAACCGGTTTTTCCACTTTTCCTCCAAGGTATTTTCCTTCCCGAACCCAGGGCTGGGGGGGAAGGGGCAGTGGAGGTTTTGGTTCAGGGGACTCCTTTTAGAGGTTCTTCTCTAATTTATTCCAAACAAGGACACTAAGGTAAGTCTTAAGGTAAGATTTATTTCACAATTCTTCCCCATTTTAAATTTCAAGTTGCATGTATACAGCATTTTTAAAGGTTGAAGATATCTGAACAGTAAAATTATTAATGACTAGTCATGATGCATTAATCACATGTCAATGTGTTACCTAATTGAAGAGCTGAAAGAAACTGAGAGTACAAGAGTTTGAAGTGTCTTATTTATGAGTGCATCGTTCAGCAATTTATGCTTAGCCTGCTGTATATTGGGTGCCACCACTAATATGTTAATATATTAGCCCTGTCAGCCTGACTGAAATAAGTTTTAGCTGAGGAAAATAATAGGAAGTTGTTCATTATAAAGGTTAAGTAGTGTTCCGAGCATTGTCTGTGTATATAGCCAATGCTGTCACCATTAAGTGCAAAGACTGTGATAGTAGAACTCCTCAATAAAACATTCACTTTTCAAATACACAGAGAGATTTCAGACTATTATTATTCTGTTTCAAACAGACCTGATATATACCCAGAACACCGCCAGCAGGTCAAGGGAGGCGACTCTTCTGTGCTCAGCACTGGTGAGACACATCTGGAGTGCTTTGTACAGTGCTGAGTTCTCCAGTGAGAAACAGACACGGATGTATTGCTCACTAAGGGAGGGGAGCATCTGGAGTATATGAGCAAAGTCTGAAAGAGCTGAGACTGTTCAGCCTGGAGAAAAGAAGGTTCAAAGAATCAATGTTTATAAATGAGGGCTAAAGGGAGGGGTGTAAAGAAGATGGAGCCAGACACCAAGACTTTTCTCAGTGATCTCCAATGACAAGAAGTAAGGAAATGAGCAAAAGCTTAAACACACAAAATTCCAATTAACCATTCAGGATATGTTCTTTTTCTCTTTTTACTGTGGAAGTTGTCAAATGCAGGAATGAGGCTGTCTAGAGCTGTGGAATTTCTGTCTTTGAAGGTGTTCAGAACTGGACAGGACATGCACCCAAAGAACCTACCCTAGTTAACTCTGTTTTGAGCAGGGACTTGGACTAGGGTATCTCTAGAGGTCTCAGTCATTCTCTGATTCTGTATCTCTAGAAATTATACCCTTTGCCAGTGGAAACACTCTGTGACAGGATCAGATCCTGAAAGGAGCAATTTGTGACATTGTAAATACAGAAATGCACATGATTTGGCTGTAATAGATGCATGCAAATAATTCTCTCACTTGGATTAGCTCATGAGTAAATCCTCTCCAAAGTCTTCTCCCTGGTATAATATTAAAACTGTGACTTTGCCCATAGCTGTTAGACAGAAAATGAAAATCAAAGATCAAGTAAACCAGAAAGGATTTTCTTGCTAGTGTGCCATGGAAGTGGGTATGTAGTTCAACCTCCTGTAAATCTGCTTCTGTTAGCTGGAACTCACAGCTTGGTATTTCATATTTAATATTTGCCTTGATATTTTACATAGACTTAGCCAGTATTTTCCCTTCTGTATCAGCATATCAAGAAAAAATTCAGTGGTAGTAATGGCAGAAGCTTTGCTATTTGGCAATTATATGAAGAGTTTGAATTTCATTGCAGGAATTTTGTATTGACAGAATTAAATATATAAAGGGTTTGCCCCAAAGAGGGAGATGTTTCTAAGCTAGGAGCCATTTCAGGCTCCTTACAGAGCTTGATAAGGGAATGTGAACTGCAGGGCTTTAATCATGGGAGAGCTCTTAGACACCTTGAAGACTGGCCTGGTTACTGTGCATGAGCATCCACTTGAAAGAAGCAGAGTGCTACACGAGGCGTCGTTGCCTGAAGTTTCTGCTCACTGAATATTAGAAGAGAAACAAAAGTCTGCTTCTACTGAATCACAGGTCAGGCAGCAACTACAGAAATTTTCAGATGAGACCACACACAAAACCCCATAACTAAAGGTTTGGGGCTTTTTTAATTTGAAACTTTTCCTGGCACCCAAGGCTTAACTTTCCTGTTTCTTTTTTGGGAAACAGAACTGTGAAAATATTTTTCACATATTGGATACTAATGTAGTATTTGGATACTAATTCTGCCAGCTGTGAAAATGTAGAATAGGAAAATTATGCTCTATATGGTCATAGGCCTGATTTCAAATAACTGCATACTTTAAAGACAGTTTTCAGAGAACATGATCCTGGATTCACTTGCATGTACCTAGAAGAATCTGATGAGACAGAGAGAACCTCAGTAAATGAATATTTAAAGGTTTTCTAGGCTTTCCTGATATTTTACTCTTTATCTCCAGCCAAGGTAAGTTGTCATGATAAAATAGGGAGTATCGGGAACATATCTCAATAATAGGGATTTTTCATGTCTCTCTGGTCTGGGGTGCAATTCTTCACAGAAATTTTTCATTATAAACTTTCTGGTTACAATATTTTGTAAGTATTGTTACAGAAAATATAAAATATACATACGTGATTAATTGACATCACATATTGATACTAAATTTAGGATGTAAATAGTTTAAATTGACTCCTATAACTAGATGCGAAATATTTATGAATGTATGCATAACCTTTCTCCATCAGCTTCAGTGATGTTTGAATTTGTCATATTTTCCGTTTGTCTTTGTTCTGACTCTGAGATACATTTTTCTGCAATAAAACTCTTTCTCCCCAATATTAAATCACAGTTAGATTTACTGGTGCTTTTTAAACTTAACCAGTATGGAAGACAAATTAATTTCTGTTGGTCAGATAGAAACAGCTGAATATGTCTTTTTTTAACTTTACAACTGGCCATTTAGGATAGCCATTTAGGAAATGTATAGTGGTAAACAGAATGTCATTATATATTTTTATATACTATCTCTGGTTTCATAAGATTTTAATATAATCCTTTATTTTCTGCCTCATTTATACATGAAACTAATCGTCTATCACATGTTTTGTAGATATAGTATCTGCTGACAATATAAGTGGAAAAATATTTAATTAAAAATAAGGTTCAACTATTGTAATTATCATTAAGAATTCATAGAGCTAAAATATGACAAAGGGAAACAGTTTTAGTCTTTTGTCAAATTGCATGGAAAGGAAATTCTGGAGGGCCTCAACTCTGTCATATCCCTCATTGATTAGAGATTGATGTACAAGTTGCCTCCTGTTAAAATTCAAGTCAGAGATTTAAAATTCTTCTCCTTCCCTTCAATTCACTCAAGTATCCAGTAGGAAATAATAATTATAAGAGTTTATAACTTGATACTTCAAAGTGCCTTTTCTAGTGTTACTGCAAATGTTATATCCCCTGATTTTCATTGCCATTGAAATAATTAATTTGTCTCTCATAATAGAAAAGGATAATTTCACTACTTCTACTGTAATGTGCACATCTGGATTCAGACAGGTTCCTAGGAGGTGCGATTTTGCACTTCAAATTTTCCTACAGAGTTTTCTTTGATGTATATTTTTTTTAGATTATTGCTCTTCTTCTTTCTCCTTTGATTCACCATTTAACTGTAGCAGCCTCTATCTTGCGGTTTTTTACCCATTTCAGGATTTATGATACATGTGGAGGATTTCTAAGGTACTTAGAAACCACTCTTCACTGGAGTGGTTCCTCCAAACAATATCTCATTGAAAAATTCATCATCTTACTGTTGTAGAAATAATACAATTTTACATATATGGATAAATCATAAGGGCAACAAGAAACTATTTCTCTCTCTTACAATTATGGGGGGGTTTTGTTTGTTTTTTTGTTTGTTTGTTTGTTTGTTTTGGTTTTTTATGTTATCTAAGACAAATGAGCAATTCATCCACACAAACAAGCACACACAGAGAAACAACACCCAGCAGAAAAAAATTTGGGTAGCTCATAAAAATATATACATATGCAAGAATATCAAGCATAGATAGAAAGATATATACTGCTTTTTTGTCCATAAAGCAATGAAACTGCCACAAAATTAGCATTCTAGAGATATGAAGGGGAAAGAAATATCAAGAATCTGACAGAGATGGTCCATCAGGTTGTTGCTGTTTTAAATAAGGGCATCTGTACTGTTTGTCTCCCTCAAAGTTGGCATCTGTTACCTGTTAGCTTCCAGTTCAACAACCTTCAGGCCATCCTGAGGGAAAATTCTATCAAAATGCTCTGAGATTTTTCTGTATCTCACACACTTACCTTCTGTAGTGCAAACAGACTTCAAATCTTGAAAAAAAAGTGCAAATTTATATCCTATACATTCTACAGCAAGGTGAAATATTTCTTTTTCAGGTCTTGTATTTCACAAAAAAAAAAAAAAAAAAAAAAAAAAAAAAAAAAAAATCAATACAATTTTTCCATCAGTGGATGTTTCCAAGTAAGAAAAACTTACTTTCGACAATGAAGAGTATGTTTTTTATGCTTTTTTTACAAAAGTATCTTTTTCTTCCTTTCTTGAATGCACCAGGAAGTAATAACTTACAATCAGTAGTTTCATTTTATAGATTTTATATTTTCAGGTTTTATCCATTCAAAACAAATTAAAAACCAAATTTTCCCTTAACCATCATCTCTTGTACCCAGAATAGTGATCTCAAGTGTTCTACTCTACTCCTCATCTCCAGTTTGTCTACCTCCAGGAAATTTTAAAGAAAGGTATTTAAAATTCTTTTTAAATACCGTATTCTTGTGGTATTTACGTATCCAAATGGTCCCAGTCAAGGTTCTGAGTCTTTGTTTAGGCTCTGTGCAGGCTCAGTTTTGTACCACACCATGCTTGGTTCATAGTTGTTCTAGATGTGTAACATTTAAATAAGCCTACAGAGAATTTTCAATTGTGTTGCTCTCCAAAATTGAAGGACACACTGCTTTTCTCAATTGATGTTTTTCCATTACTTCCTTTTTAAAAATTTCGCTAGTACCCAAATTTGAGCTGTTACTCTCTTTCTGTACAATTTTTGTGACATCTCATTTTGTCCTTTTTTTGTTAATAAGAAACTGATAAGCAAGACCAGACATCACATAACATTTTAATTTAGCTAATTAGCTAACCTTTCTTCACAACGAGTTTTAGCTAGTCATTTGTACTAAAATATAGATACCAAATACAAGAGAGCAAAAAGTACATGCTATTCTGCAGCAAGGTTTAAGTTTCTTCAAGTGCCCAGCAACACAATGAAAATTAGGAAGGCTAAATTAGACTTGCAGCTAAAAGGAAGATTGGCTTGCCAGTATTTCTGTGGATTCAGAAGCAGATGAAACTGAGTATATATTTACACCAGAACAAGCCAAAAACCTGTAAAAGTTGAAAGTGGTTGGGTAAGAAGGACATGCTGAATAAAAATTAAATCCATTATTTATTAGTTCCTGCTCCTCTCTAGCCAGCCAGTATATTAAGCAGTTTTCCTGGTTTTTAAGAACACGCGACTTTGGGAAAAAAGTCTTTAAAAAAAAATAAAAGTTGTATTATATATTTTTTATAAATAGAAACTGAGAGAAATTAAAATATAATGAGAGTCAGTTGAGAAATTGAGTTAGAGTTCCTAAAATTAAAGACAATATTTTGGGTATCTTATAGCTGAGCTAAAAGGTTGGCTGAGAAGGACGTGAGAATCTCCATAGGTAGCAAAGGTTATGAACAGCTCTTGACAAGCTACCCTTCTCTTAAAATAGGGGATTGGACTAGAACTTTCTTCCAGCCTTAACTTTCTTATGACAAAGATTATACTTCATCAGGCAGCTCTCAGGAAATCTGTGTTAACAACTGCTACAATGGAAAGGAATTAATTTCACATTTCAGTTTCTGTGGGAGTGCTTAGGTACAGAGAGTAAAGAAAGGAGAGGAATTCAGGCAGATATGTAAAAAGATAATTAGCCAAAGGAAGACAAACAAATCATACTTACGTCAGGGAAATTTCACTAAAAATTTTCACTGCATTGCTATTTATTTTAGTACCAGATATGTACAAAATGCTCTCACCTGCTATTGCACTAAACTAGTGTGGTCCCAATAAAATTATGTGATACTAAAAATGTGGCTAATTATCCAAAGTTTGTAAATGTCAATAGACTGCTATCTAAAATTTTAGGCTTTTCTGGTGACTCTTTTTTTTTTTCCATAATGATTTTGGTTGCTATTCTCCAAACTCACTCCAGTATGTCCATCTTTCTGATAAATCACTTCCAGAATGTAACACAATGTTCTGGCTAGTGCTGCACTACTGCCACATCATTAGTTACTGATGTGATGAACATTGATATTGATAGATGGGATACTAGAAATAGATTTATTTTTAACTGAATCAACATTAAAATTTTGGGTTCTGGTATTCACTCCATATTTTGTAAGTTGTAATCAGAGAGAAGATTAAAATATGGGTTTATTTAAAAAGATATGAAAAATAATTTAGTCTTTGAAAACATTCTGAGATTTTTCAAAAGTTAGATTTATTCTGTGTCAGCATGAGCAGGGTGCTAAAATCCAGAGAAAAGAGCACTGGATGCTGAATAATGTGAGATCTGAATTGCTACTCTGCTTGAGTCAGGTTCAAGATAGGTTTCTCACCTCCTCCAAAACAGCTCTAATTACCAAATTTTACAAGATGCAATCCCTACTATTCCGACCTTTCCTGAGTGTTGCAGTCATACAAATAAGGACTAAAATATTTTCATTTGATCTTCTCAGGGAGAGTGAACAAGTAATTGATACAATCAAATAACTGCATATTTTTCAAATCACTGTCAATTAAATATCTCAGTTAATTCTTATGAAACCATATCAAGTTAATCTTTGCTGTCCAAGATACAAATTTCAATAGTGCAGCCAATTGTTCACTTTTAGCCTCATGGATCAGAGTTACAGAATATTAAGTGTGAAATGTGATGGACCTAGTTCATTCCTGTGCAGTAGAAGATGTAAAAATCATAGAGCTCTAAACTCACATCTTCTCCAAAGAGCAGAGAGAGCACTGGCTGTGCTCATTCCTGAGAGCACTCTGGGACAGCTCTCTCCCATGGTATCTAATCCTGCAGCCCCTATCCCAGTCTCACACTGCCTTTGTAGGTCCCACTCTGCAGTGTGGTTGCAGGTTTAACAGAACATCACTGCCTGGCATAGGATCTCTGCATATCAGCTTGAGTTTGACTGACTATAATTAGTGAACAGCTCCAGGCTGGTATGGTCTAACTGAGGATGCTTCGACCCTGCTCTGTCAGTAGCTTTAAGTGCAAAAAGAGTCCAGAATTGGTTAATACAACAAATCTTTTTTGAAAAACAAAACAGAACAAAACAAACAAACAGAAACCCACACCAGGGACTGGAAGACAGAGCAATTATCAAAGTATGTTTCATAGGTATAAGGTCCCATATGACTTTTTTCCTTTAGAAAGGATACAAACTTTTTGATAATGATATCAAAAGGATATGAGGATTGATTTTTTTTTCATAGTAAATTTAGGTATTTTGCTGAGATATACAAATTTAGAAGTGTAATTAGCTGCTCTATACTTTTTCAAGTATCTGTGAAAAGAGAACAAAAGTCTTACAGGATGGTTTCATATACCACTGTCTCTGGCTAACTGGGTATTTCTGATCTTCTACATGAAAATAAGGAGAAAATACACTATGACTTAACACTGAATACCATAAATGAGAAAAATCATTGAAGGAAATCGATAGAGGTCAATACTTCAGTTTACATTCAGCATAACTTTATTGAAGACTTATATTTCAAGGATCTGCACACACTTTCGAATACAGTTGAATTAATCTCTGTACCTTCATTTTCCATTTACCAAAATAAGATACAGAATAGCTCCTATCTAAGAGAAGTAAGAGGAAATATAGGAATAACCCAAGGAAAGCCTATTAATAAATTAACTGGTCAGAGAATTTAACATATAACCACTTAACCAAAGGTCTTAATGCCAATGCTATATATACACCACCTGTATTGTAGTTTCTCAGGAGATGACTCAGGTAGTTTGTATCTTAAAAAAAAAAAAAAAAAAAAAAAAAAAAAAAAACACACAGAACCTCTTCTGGTCAGGAAAGAAAACTTAAATTAACCTTTTAAACATATATCATATATTATCCTGAGATTAATTAGAACTATTAGGTGAAGAGAGGAGATATTTATAAATGAAATAATCTTGGGACTCTTCCCAGTCAATATGACTGCAGGTATAAGCAAAGTTTTAAATTTAATTTAGTGGCCAGATGAAAAATCTGAACAGAGTATTTCTTTTTCTCTTAGCTGGTTTCTTTTTTTTACCAGTGCACAAGAAAGAAATAAACTTAAATATAGTAAGCCCCTAATTTAAAGCAAAAATATGCCAATGAAAGAAAATGGGGAAGGACTTTGAGGTGTTGTGTAGGAAAAACTGTGGGGAAAGAAGAAAAGATGAATCCTTAAATCCTCTTCAGCAAACCTGTCATTACAGTCTGTGGTAGACAAAATCTCTTTTGCCTTTTATGGACTCATATACGAATAACAAATCCTGGTGTCAGATACTGTATTCAGTTCTCTGTTTTTTAAAGATACAAATCTATTATTGTCCTTATCAAGGCTGGTGGAAATTTAGGAATGCACAGTGGACTAGATTAAGGTCGTTCTCTATTCCAGACACTTCTGGATATGCAGTTTAAGATTTTGGCATTTTCTGCCTTTTGCATAATTGATTTTACAATCTTAATGACATTCCTTTAGTGCTTATCTTCAGTGAGATGGAAAATCTGCTCAAAATTAATTTAGAGTACATCTCAGAGATCTTGGCAGATGGAGGGACCTTACCATCAGCCTCTAGGACAAAATTAATGTTATCAAAATGAAAATGCCTTCTCTAACTCTGCATGTCCTAAGAGGTCTCCTGTTTATCATTCATCTGTATGACTCCGAGAAAATTAACTTGATTTTAAATATTTCTCTTGCAGACAGATGAGAGGAAAAAGATAATTTGTGAACTTGTGCAGAATTTGTCTGATCTGACAACTTCTGTGTGCCTATTTTGCAGCTCTTTCCAACAAACTCCCTTTTTTGCCTGGAAAAACAAACTTCATAGTCCAACACTGCTTAACTTCCACTGCAGGAATGAGGTTTTGCCCGTTATTCATGGAATGGTTTGTGTTAGCCTACTGCAACTTAAACTGTTTGATGCCGCCTGCAACACCTCTTAAGAAAGAACATACACCACTAAGGCATAAACTGATATATAATCACTTCTTGGAAGTTAACTGTAAGAACTGGAAATAATTAGTCCAGTGTACTGGAAAATCAAGATAAAAAGATACATTTTGTCTTTCTATCAATATGCATAGGCTGTATAGATATATCTATAATCTATCCCATTGAACCTGAAGAGCAAACATATCCTTAAGGATTTGGGATTATTTTGTTTATTTGTTTTGATATGTTATATTTTGTTTTAATTCAGGACAGAGAGTAACAATAAGCAACATTGTTTTTGATGTGAAAATGATGTATCAGGTTCAAACAGGCAGCTGCAAGCAGCCGGGTGCCAGTCCTCAGACTGATTTGTGCACAATACCAAAACCTTGCCTGTGGGAAAACATAGTGAAAGACATTAAAATCTTTATTATTGATTATGATTAAAACTGGCCCAAGCACTTGTCCCACACATACTCTGCCAAAGCAGACATGTTGGAGTAGCGGATTACCAAGATGTTTTGGCATTGTATCAGACTTCAACTGTCTTGGCTAAAATAAGGTAAAAGATAAATCTGATAATGGTAAGTAGATGAATATTATAATACTTCCTAGAACTGTGTTTTGGGATATATCCCAGTCTTTTGGAAGATCTCTAAGTTGTGGAAAGCCAAATTCTCTAAAACAATTCTTGTAGCCAAAGAACATATATTGCTTCAGATAGAAAATAGATTCTCTCCAGGGACAGAAACTTGGCACATTAACTTGGGGGAACTAGAAGCTAAGAAATCAGTGCAGTTTCAAATAATAGGGACCTTGGGAAAAATCTAAAAAGCTTCCATCCAACTTTTTACTACCTTTGATTAATCCTTAGAAATTGAATGCTGAGAGATCCCTTTCCACTGTCTCAATCCATCCAATGTTTCCCCCACCCATGTAGACATCCTGTCTCCTTGCCCAACAAATCCTCCAGTCCTCTACTTCTTGTTTGGCAAGTCCCTTGTTTTCTTTCTAGTTTAGTGGGCTGTTTTTCTGCTTCTACAGCCTTTAACCACCATCTTATGTACATACAAGTGCTCCCTAGTCCCAACTTTTTATTGCAAATATTTTGTAGAATCACTATATTGAATATGCACCTGAAGGACAGGATTCCATCCAGAGGGACCTGGGCAAGCTCAAGAAGTGGCCCATGGGAATCTCATAAGTTTTAATAAAGCCAAGCGCAAAGTGCTGTACCTGGGTTGGCACAAACCCCAGGCATCAATCCAGGCTGGGGGATGAACAGGTTGGGAGCAGTCATGCTGATGAGGATTTGGGGGTGCTAGTGGGTAAAAAGGCAGACATGAGCTGGCAATGTGCATTTGCAGCCCAGAAAACCAAACGTCCTGGGGTGCATCAAAATCAGCATGGGCAACAGGTCAAGGGATGTGAGCCTTCCCCTCTACTCCTTTCTCATGAGATCCCACCTGGCAGTGCATCCAGCTCTAGTGCTCCCAGCCCAAGAAAACCATGGACCTGCTCGAGTGAATCCAGAGGGAGCCATCAACATGATTAGAGGGATGAGGCACCTCTCAAATGAAATAATGCTGAGATAATCTGGCTTGTTCATTCCAGAAAAGAGAAGGCTTTGGGGTGACCTAATTGTAGCCTCCCAATACCTGAAGGAAGCCTACAAAAAATACAGAGAGGGACTTTTCACAAAAGCATGTAATGGCACAATGAGGGGGGTTAGATTCACTCTAAAAGAGGGTAGGCTTAGATTAGACACTAGAAGGAAATTCTTTACTGTGAAAATGTTGAGGCAGTGGAACAGGTTGCTCAGAGAGGCTGTGGATGTCCCATCTCTGGAGATGTTCCAGACCAAGCTGGATGGAGTTCAGAGAAACCTGTTCTAGAGGAAGATGTCCCTGCCTATGGCAGGAGGTTGGAATTAGATGATCATTAAAGTCCCTTCCAACCCAAACCATTCTGTATTTCTATATGTGTTGCTAAGTTTTATTGAGTGCTAAGCTAGGTCTGAGAAGGCTGTTTGCAGACAAAATCTGATGGAAATTTTACTGGTGAATGCTAACCAGTTTCTGCTGGGCCTTAAAAGCCTATAATTCATTACTATTTCTGCTTCTTCTACTGTGGAGAAGAACAAATGTCTGTTATCACTAGCTGTGGTATACATTAGGGGATACCTCAAACTGAGTTTTATGTGCTCCACTTAAAATTTGTAAGTTTTAATTGTGATAGCAAATTCATATTATTCCTCCATTTTTTAATGCATGTAGAAACTGTTCAGGAGACAAGTTCCAATAGATGGAACATCCTGATTTTGAAGTAAAGTTACAGCTTTCAAGTAAGAAAGTTTTTGTTGTAGCAGTAGATTGGCTGCAGTAGTATTGTCAAGTTGGCATTGGATGCAGCCTGAGCTAGCAGTGGCAGAGTTGTGTTGCATGGAGGTGAAAATTTTTCTGGCTTCATCATAAACTCTGGCCATTCCAGCAGTCTGTGGCTCCACAGCCTGCCAGGGAGGAAGAAGCAAAGCCTGTACTGACAAAGCTAACTCAAATGCCTGGATCAATTTTAATTTGATCTGTATTACATGTGATAGTGTGCCTTTTAGTGATGTCCTGGACCTAAAATGAGGAACAAATCTGTTCCAAATTATGATACAATGATTTGAAATTCTTAAAATAATGCCATGTAGGTATTTTTCTGATGTTTTCTCTTCCAACTAAAATGATATGTATCATTTCATATTTCAAAGAAACAAGTACTGGCAAAGAGAAGAGAGGAAAAAAATCTGCAAAGCGATTGCATGCACAGATTTCACTTTCTCAGAGCTGGTGATAGAAACATGGCTATGTAGGAATTATTGAGATTTTTACAGCAGTTAATTTAGAACAGAATTTTTAAAAAACTTTCAATTTATGTTGCCACAAATTATGATATAAATTTAATGCTTGTAATGGTATTAAAATAATAATGGTGCAAATGTAGTATTGATAAGAAGGTTGTGTTTAGCTGTACTGATGGATATTTTGAGACATTTTTAATGAGTCTTATGTTACGCTGAAGTTGTCTAGACCCATATTTCACTCTTCTCCTTAAAGCATTTTTTTCCTGAAGAACTAGACAGAATAGTCTCACAGGTGGTAGGTAATGATCGCAGGCCAGGTGAACGCTAGAAGCTCTTTGACATATTGTTATGACCTGCTCTGGAAGTTGAGTAACTAAGGTTTAATTAATGGATCCCTTGGGACAGACTAGACTGAAACACCAGAGTGGTGTTCACAAAACAAAAACAAAAACAAAAGAAAAACAAAACAAAACAAACAAACAAAAATAAACCCAATCAAACAAAACACCACCCACACATATTTGAAAGGAGTTATGTGGTTGTTTGGTTATTATCTATAGAAATATAACAACATATAAGGAAAAGAAAGAAGAAGGACAGTTAAGAGTAGACAATGGAAAGATACCACCACCCCTGTGTTGTGGGTTAGGTTTGTCCCTTTTTCACTCAAAAGAATTTTTTCACCATAAGTTACCAAGGAGATCAACTGTTGGATACTTAAACTCGGTTGAGAAGATTTTTTTTTTTATCTGTTAGGGAGGGGGTAACTGCCTTCTCTGATTAGAAGCAAGCTCTTAAAAACTGGGTGGAGCAGTGTTGCTTATCTCTGCTCAGATGGGTCAGTGTTCATTATCAGATGGGGCAGTGTTGCTTATCTCTATTCATTCTTCCCCTACCCCCATGGGGGTATCTTCTGTTAATGGGCCATTAAAGCTCACCAATGACATGACACATTACATCATCCTATTGTGAGATGCTCTACCCAGGCAGGAGGAGCCAAACCATCTTCACCTAGATAAAAAGGAGCCACAAGTGCCACCAGACATCCAGTGTTCCCATGGGACTCTCAAAGGAAGACCAGGCCCATCTCTGGACGGTTGTCTCCGCAGGATCATTGCTGCTTCCAACAGGACCACATCTGCCACTCCAGGAGGGCTTACTTTTGGACTGTTTCCAACACCCCTGTAACCAACAGGGTGTCAGGTTGTGTTTCTGACTCTGTCAGGGTTCTCTGGGATTTCTTGTTTGTTTGTTTGCTTATTCTTTTGTACTACAACATTTATATTTTTAATATCCCTAGTAAAGAACTGCTATAACTATTCCCAAAATCTTTGCCTGACAGCCTTTTAATTGCAGATTTATAATAATTTGGAAAAGGGGAAGAGGGGGACTTATATTCCAAGGGAAATTCCAGTCTTCCCTGGCAGATACCTGTCTATCTAAACCAAGACACCCTGGATCTAGCAACAAGACTTGATTGTTGCAATTTAAATGTCCATTGGTTAATGTGGTGGTCACAGGGAGAATCCATCAGGGATTGGGGGAGCCCCACAAGATATTAAGTTTAATCAGCAATCAGGTTCAGGTGGGAATGCTAAGGTACCTCCCCTACTGTGGCAGTTTCATAGTGTCTGATGTAACACTGTAGATCGTGCACAGTCCTCTGGTGGATGGGCCCAAAAATGAGTCTGGGGTCACTTTGAGAGTATTTGATGGTCTATGATCCCTTTGAAGACATGACACCTGCCTCAGATTTGCATAACTGATCCAATTTTGTCTTGTCAGAAAGGATAAATAGCATTAATATCTTCAGTCTTACATGCAAATGGTGATACACCCCCCAGAGGATGATGAGGGAGGACATTGCCACATTGGAATAAAAACCAGTATCCCACCAGCTTCTTCTTAGGAGCCTTTTCTCTTATCTGGCTCAAATGCCATCAGTCCCAGTTTCTCAGGGACACAATATTGCAGGGCTCAACCAGTTTATCTAAACAAAGGCTGGTTTGTCATCCTTCAGTGGTGAATGCACCTAGGCAGTTTTTTTGCAGATCAGAGGTTTTGACACTTCACATCCAAAAACTCCTCTCCTCCCCCTCGGTTGGGGGCTGCAAACCTGGCCTCAGCAAAGCACTTGCTGCTTTTGCAAAAGGTCGATTGCTTGAGTCATTAACCCTTACAATTCCAGTCTCTCACACATACCTGAAAATTAACTCTATAATTCCTTTACATACTAATTCCTTTACATACTAATTCCTATACTAATTCCTTACAAAATGCTGATTTTGATTGATCCCATGGATGTTTTTAGAATGGTAATAATTGGGAGTGTGAGATAAAGAAAGGAACCCATGGAAAACAAAACATTTACTTTAAAGAACAATAAAGACTTAGTTTGATTTTTGTTGCTTGAGAAGACACAAACTTAAATGTACACTGAAACTTCATTATACTGCAATGCTGAAGAAGCAGCAGATCTGTTTTGTAATGGAGACTCTTCTTTCAAACAAGTGATGACTGCTCAGTCTTTAAAACATTCTGCATGTAATGGTTGGATAGCCATGTGCTGATTTGGGAGTTTTATTTCTTCAGAGCTGGTAATAGCAGAAATACCAAAATACATTGCAGTAGTTCTGAAATGGAGCTTCATTTGTCTTGTGAATGTGAAATAAATCAAGTTATGTACTGCTAAGTAGTGACATGCACTAATTAATTGCTTTTGATGCCACCTTTCATTTTAAATTAGCAATGAAGTTTCAAGACCTTTGGCTCTGCAAACCTGCTAAGTCGTGCTTTGTCAGTTTTATTCCTTTTGTAGTGTTGTCAAACAGAGGAATTCAGAGTTGGAATTCCAATTGAAATTAAGCTTATAACCAAAAAGAAAAAAATGCCAGGTGCCCTGAAACCTTGGCTCCTCCAAGAATTATGCAAGAGTGGACTGGAATATGACTGCTGAGTTTTCACTGCTGCCTTAAGAAGTTCTCATAAGAAATTTATTACAAATGTTCTTTAGAGGAGAGATGTATACCTGACTTTTTATATTCAATGAGACCTGCAAATGAATACACAAATGCAAATAGTTAAAAAAAAAAGGCAAAAAATGCCCGACAGTCTTCTATTTTAAAAATTACACTGCATCACATATTGAATATCTTCCAGAATCTACCTCATCATATTTTCATAAAAGGTAAGTAAATCCATAAATTTCAGTTTCAGAGTATGACACAATATTTCTGTCCATAATTCTATAATCATTGTAAGTTAAAGCAGCATCTGAAATAAATATATTGATCAACTCTATTGTATAAGCTAATACATAGAATGCATATTTCTTTATGAAAATATAATTGGAAATTCAAATAGCATGCATTTTAAAAATGCAGATAACCCTAAAGCTTGGAATTTCCTGTGAGATTTTTCTTGGATTCATATTCATACTCTTTAATATATCAAATGTAGTCTCACAGACAGCAGTTTATCTGTAATCTCTAGCTTGAGGGTGTGACATTCTTAAATAGATTTTTAGAAAACCTTCTGTTAAAATTTGATAACCATTAAACATAAGTCTCTACAAATTTGTATCCAGTCATGTCTGATTGCATTTCACTGCATTACCAAAATGAAAGCAATGAAGTGATGTTAGCCAAGAGTTACAGTATTAAACTGTATATAAATTTCAGTTCTGTATTTTCCTTAATATTTTTCAATTTATTTGATTACTCTTTTCCTCTTAGTGACATGAACAATATTCCATGAACACAAAACAACACAGTCTTGATTTAGTGAAGGTATGCTAAAAAGACTGTTAAAATTTTAACAGATAAAATGATGTATAACTAAAATTAGGATATTTACACATAGGAGTCAAGAATTTTTTTTAAATCATCTTTTCTGTAAAAGATTTGTAGGGAAGATTTAAGTTAGTAAAGATCTTTTCTAGAAAGAGTGTACCTACATCAGAGAAACTCCTCTTGTATTACCAGTTGCATCAATGTGAGGAAATATGTCACTATTCATGGATCACCACAGACAGAAGAATTTGTGCCATGCAGGAAGTGATGTTAGAAATAAAATTAAAAATCAAATCTCTTCTCCAGTTCGGTGCACATCAAATAGAAATCAAATAAAAAGCTGTGAGAAGAACATACGACTTTTTTTTCATATTGCAAGACTGCACTACGAATTAAGTGATACTTACATTGCACAGAAGGGAAAGGTTCTAGGAAAAAATGGAAGGAGAAATTCAAATTGCATTATTTGTAAGCACAGAAATTAAGAAAAGTTGCCAAAACTGAAATCTCAAATCATGTATTTTATGTGTTCTTTCTGGCAGCTGCAGCGATTGAGGAGCCTCAGGGTGACCTTATCATTCCATGCTTACCTGAAAGGAGAGTGTATCCAGGTGAGGGTCAGCCTCTTCTGCCAGGCAAACAGCAATAGGAACAAGAGGACCCAGTCTTAATCTGCACCAGGATAAGTTTAGTTTGGGCATTAGGAGGAAGATCATCACAGTAACAATTGTTAAGCGTTGGAATGGGCTGCCCAGGGAGCTGGTGGGGTCACTGTCCCTGGAGGCATCTAGGGAAAGGCGCATGCAGCGCTCAGTGCCAAGGTATAGTTGATATGGCAATGGTTGGTCATGGGTTAGACATAACGATCTCAAAGGTCTTTTCTGAGATGATTCTGTCATATCTCAGGGCACAGAAATGAAAAGAAATTAAAATCTCTTGTTTTAGATGCCATTGAAGCAAAGACATTATTCTACTGGCTCAACACAGAAATGAATGAAAAACCCAGCATTAAATACTTTTACAAAACAATATTTTTTTTATTTCATCTATTTTATGAACTTGACAACATTTTTTTTGTTACAGTAGAGAACCTCTTCAGTTTTTATACTTAATCCAAATTATTGAAGAGTGCTGTGGATTTTTTTCCTCTAGCTCTTTAAATGGATTTCTTAGTTAAAGTAACATACAGGACGAGCTAGGGCTGGTACATACTGGTGATCTCATTTGGGATGAATTCCATCACATGTGGGAGCTGTGAGCTTGCTATAGGCTATAAAATAGATAGACCCACAGTGCCCCATGAGAGGAACCTTGAGTTGAGCTTTACAGAGGATTTTGAGATCTCAGCTACTACATAAGAAAATAAAGCCAACCAAAAATCAATTTTGTGTGTGAATTACAGCCACACTGGTTTTCTTTTACGTTTTTTAAATCTAATTTTTTCTGTCATTCATAACTATTGTTTGGGTCTTATTGTTGTTGCATTAAAATAGTTGCCTTAAAACATGTTAATGATACCTGGAATCTGTTATATTGTCTTTGACATTGGCTGGATTTTGAACTAATGAGAAATCCAGGACTAGATAAACACATACAATTTATGATGAGTTCATTTCTTCATATTTTACGACTTTGATCTTCACAGCTCCAATTTGTGCATCTTTTGCAATTTATTCTGTTTTGAAGAGCTGCCAAAATTCTAATTGAGGATGTAACAATCTAATACTTCGTCCTTTTTGCCATGCTGCCTCACCCAGACCTGATATGGGGTTTTGAAAAAAGAGAACAGCAAGGAAACACTCTCCAGAAGAAAGGACAATGACATGAATGCAGATTTGGGATAGGAGAATGTCTGAAAATCCTGAAAACATGCTCTTGAAGAACACTGCAGCCTCTTCCCCAACATGCACACTTCCTGCTCATTTGTCCACCCTATTTTCAACATTACTTGCACTCTGTATTAAGGGATGTCTGTTGCAACATGGAACCCAAATAGATACTGTGAAAGACAGAGAGCAAAGTCCTGTATATGAGTGTTTACTTGTTTGCTCATGTATGTATGAGCAAAGGATGTGTCAAGGCCCTTATTAACTAATTTAGTGTCCGTGGATTCCACTAAAGCATAAGATGGTCAGAGCTTCCACTAAGGGGTAGAATGTTTAGGGCATAGATTACTTAATGTGCTATATCTCAGACATCTATGGTATATGATGTTAAAATGGAATTCTTAATGAGCCGTTGTATATTTTGTTTGTCCTGCATTGACTTTTATTTCTTTAGTGTGTTTATACATGTCTATACATTTTCTTTATTATATTTATCCTTTCTTTTTGACCCCATATTTTAAAATAATTTTTTCATTGAATCACTTTTCCCTCTGTCTTAGCTGATATAACCAAGTGTTAGTGTCTCTGACATTATTCCAAAAATTTCAGTTCTTGCATACTCTCTCTGATCCGGATTTGGTGATTTTAAGGTTGTGGGGTTTTTGGGAGGGGGTTGTTATTTTCTTGTTTAGATTTTTTGTGTGTATATTTTTGATGGTGATGGTGGGATTTTGGAGGGGGTTTTTGTATTTAGGTTTTTTTCGATTTTTTTTTATGTTTTGGGGGTTTTTGTTTGCTTGTTTGTGCTTTGTACAGTTGTTGTAGCTGTTAGGTTTACATGCTTTCCAGAAGTGCCACCCATAGAAAATATTTTAGCACATGAAATTGCAACCAAGTACTCCATCAGGAGTAAAATTGTCTGAAACCTACTATAAAAAGGAATAGGTTGATTTTTCCTAAAAGTGTATTCCTCTGTGTCAAACATTAATCTTACGGTAATTCAAATGAAAGGGAAGGATTGTACTTAAATGCATTTAAATAAATCTTCCAAAATTCCTATTTGCTAATATCTGTAAAACACAAACAGATTGAATTTCAGCAACATGAGCTTTATCACTACAGGTCAAACGTATAATGTTCTGGACAAAGAAGGATTATGGTGTTTTTGTTTCTGGTATCAGCAGGAAAATGGGAAACTATCAGGAAAACATAATAGCAGCTTTCATCTTTTATTACTTAAGACATGGAGACTGCAGCAGGATGTTCAATGACAAACGTAGGATGCAGAAAAAATGGCTTGGTTGATTTCTATGGTGATTCAGCCTGCTGTACATCACTACCATCCTTATTTCCAGTGTAAAAGCAGAAACATCCTTTAGTTTCTTTTGAGAACCATTTTAATGTTCAAATCCTATTCAGTTTTACATTTGGGATTAAATATTGTTGCTATCCTTCCCTCATGAGAGGATGTTTCTCCAGGCCATATACTGAAAAAAGGTTATTTTCATTGTTAATAGTCATAATGTCATTTGAAATCTCTTAGTCAACCTGCTTCAAGTGTTTGCTAATAGTTTCAAGTCTGTAAATAAAGCTGAAATTAATGACCTCAGTGATCAGACAGTAGAAAAAATATTTAATACATGGTGAGTATAAGAATATAATGATGTCTAGGAGAATATATGTTAATCTAAATAACACAGGGCTAATTAGTGTTGGCACTGATACTAGCATTAATGAAAATTATTTCAAAATATCAGATTTACTGATTGTTAAGATTGACAATGCTCTATTTCCTGTTTTACATTATTTTCATCTTTCCCTGCAGAATTATTCAATTAACACTAGGGGTTTCTGGTTGCTCCTTGACCATATTCGTAACAGAGATAGCTCTGATCTGTACCTGGCTTTTTATGACTCAAAAAATATGGCTCACATCCCAGAGAATGAATTTTGGTATACTTCAGCCACTTTATCTATTCCCTGGGAGCACTATATACCTTAGTGAGAGCTCGTATGGACTATAGTTCCTTGAGTGTGGAATTACCTATGTAAATAGGTTAAATTCAGCAAATCATTTCCATAAACACAAATTAAGAAATACTGCAACATTATTGAATGGTTGCTTGGTGCCCCCACAGCTGCTCTGTTGCTCCCCTTCTCAGCTGGACAGTGGAGACAAAACATAAAAGAAAAAGCTTATGGATCTAGAAAATAGGAGGGAAAGATCACTCAGAACAACTTTTAATTTATTACCAATCAATCAGAGTAATGAGAAATCAAAGAGAATCTTGAAAAAATCCTTCCACCCACAGCTCCCTTCTTCTTGACCTCAATGTCACTCTCCACTTTATCTGCCTTCTCCCTCCCAGCAGCATGGGAAACAGGGAATGGGGCCTCTGAACAGTTCATCATATATTGTGTCTGCCACTCCCTCCTCTCTGGAAGGACTTCTCAAACTCTTTCCCTGGTCCACTAGGATTAATCCCATGGGAAACAGTCCTCCATGAACTTCTCCATCACAGGTCCTTCTGATAGTCGGCATCTGTCCATTAACTGATCTGGTGTGGGTTCTGCCCGGGGTTGCAGACTTTCAGGAACAGACTTCTCCAGTACAGTCTCCCCCCTCCATGTGTCCTGCTAGGAGTGTGCTCCAGTTTAGTTTTCTCAAGGAATCACAGCCTCCTTCAGACACACACCTGTTCTGGCATGGGGTCCTTCAGGGACTGCAGGTGGATCACCTGATCCATCATGGACCTCCATGGGCTGCAGGGGCACAGCTGCCTCACCTTGGTCTGTACCACGGGCTGCAGGAGAGAACTTCTGCTCCAGCACTTGGAGTGTTCCTCTTGCTTCTTCCTCACTGACCTGGGTGGATGCATGCATGTGTATCTCACATATTCTCACTCCTCTTTCCACTGCTGTTATTCCAAATAGTTTTTTTCTCCTTCTTAAATACATTAATCCAGAGCAGTTATCACTTTCACTGATGGTCTTGGCCAGTAGCTGGTCTGTCTTGGAGTCAGCTGGCATTGTCTCTGTTAGACAGGGGTGAAGCTTTCAGCAGCTTCTCACGGAAGCCACCCTTGTAGCTTCCCCCCCAGATCCCTAGCTTTCTTCATAAGCCAAATACAATTATGTTTTTACACTTTCAGAAGAGGATTACATATACTGAAAAAATTAATCTCATTGAAAAAATGAGTTTTAAAATTTTGTATATTCCTAAGCATAATTTTCATCTGCTTGATGCACAGCAGAAATTTGACCTGATATCTCCTTTGTCTTGAGATTATTCTTCCCAAGGCAGTTCCAGGTTTTGTTTTGTTTTTTGTTATTTCTATTAATTTTGCTCTACCTTCTTCAAAAGGCTTTGCACAACAAAACAACATTGAATTTTGGCAACTTATTTCTCAGGTGGATGACTTAAGTATGAAGAGGAGCATAGTCTTTGTTACCTGGTGAATATTTTCTTTCTGTTAAAGGACTCAGAGGAAAAGAAAATCATCTTAGATGAACAGAAATTGTTATCAGAGCTCTTAAACCCAGTCCTTCATGCAGATATAGATGTAGAGAACATAGGAGCTCTTGACGGTGGCTGATCCAAAAGTGGATCCTGTATAATAATGTGTGACAGCATGCAACAACACTCCATGGGGTCATACAGAAAGTGCATACTGGTTAATGTGGAAGAGAAACATCTGATCAGTGCTATCTATCAGCAGCCTTAAAGGGCTCCTAAACCCAGATCACATAAGGCAACTTTACAAGTAGAGATGAATCTGATAAAAATATTTTATTTCTGTTGAAATACACAGCTTGCATTCTGAAGTTTTGTGGGCATAAGGACTTCCTAGTGGCCAAGAGACCATCATAATTATTCTTCCCAAAACTGAACATTTCCTAACATTTTAAGGCTGTAGGATTTCTATATGCCAGTGCCTCCTTAGTAAGGTCTGAAACACTTAGAGTTAGACCTACACATGAACATGGTCAGTGCAGTTCTGATCTTTCCTCCTAACTTCGCCCCATGCTTTCTTAGAGTGAATTCCCTAAAAATTTCTGAATTTCCTCAGCTTTATCAACAGGTAAGTGATAAAGCTAACAACTAAAAAAAATCATGATTTGGTAAGAACTTACAGTAGGAGTTAGGGCTTAAACTTGGAGGGCTTTCCAAGGAAACCAGTTCTTACTATAATATATGAAACTTTCCGGAGGGTTTCAGTAGATTATAAATTCCTGAACTATATTTTTTTATCAGTTTATTGTAGCATTTTGATTTGAACATTGCAATGAAGATTCCATTTCAAAATCCAATAATTGTTTTTCTGTTTTTCTTTGTTTTCCTCTAGTCAGCAGGACTCCTCAACAAATGTATGTGTTTATCAGTACATAGCAACATGAAGGACTAAAGCTTCTGCTCTTACTGGCATACATGTGAATTTTCTTGTAACTGTATGTATTTCTTTTATATACTACTCCAAAATAATTCATTTTTCAGCATACACATCTTGTTTACAACAGATAAATCAATTTGAAAAGAAAACCCAGTCATCTGCTTTTGATCTGAATTATAATTCTGTGGTGTAATGCAAAACAATTTCATTTTGTACAGCATTCTTTTATTACTATCACAAAACACTTCAAGGACTAAGTCAATCACTAGCTAAAGAAAAGAAGGTATCACGATGAAACTTAGAAGAGAAAATATACAAATGGATCAGAGAATCAGAATACTTCAGACATGTAAAAAACAATTAATGTACCTTTAGCTGCAGAGTAAGTTGGAAGACAATAGTTATTCCAGCTTGAGGAAAAAAAAAAGAGTAGAGAGAGTTTATTTGCTGTAAGCTCATTCATATGGTTCGCATCAATATAATTTTCCATGCCTCCTCAGGCCCACACAATATATATTTTTTCCTTTTTTTGCTTCCTTTTGTTCCAATGTAATTTATTATACATTGTCCTTGTTATATGTGGCTCTTACAGGAAAACTGTAGTGAAAGATTTGGACTTTTAAGTTGTGACAATATAATGAGGTTGCCATCAACTGGTCATGTGCAGGAATGAGCTGTAAATTAATGGGTTGCTTGCTGGGGAAGGCATACCCCTGTATTCTGAGAGCAATAGAGGTTATGGTTGACAAATACATCAGATTTCCTTCTTGGGTAGAAAGCTCTGTTAGAATTTTCCCTTGGGAAGGCATGGGGTGTGGTGGTAGGAAGCCTGAGAGAAAAAGAACAAAAAATTTAACTCAGTTCTGTCTTCAGAAAAGTAGCCAATAGACCTGTGAGCAGCAGTGCCCTGCCCTCTCTCTTACCTGGATGATACATAGCTTCTAACAAAGCTGGTAGTTTAATAACCTAGGATATGCACTCAATTTATCTGCAGAATCACAAGGACTTTTTATCTATTTCTGCTTGCTTGATGTACCTTGTAGGCTAGGACACAAAGTTATGAATTTGCAAAGGGCCATGGACCTTTCTGTTGATCAGAAACCCTGGCTCCGCTGGCAAAGAGAAATTTTGCAACCCATTGTAGCTTAAACAGATACCCAAGAATATTTTCTGAGCAGCAGTGTGATTTCCTGAATTTACAGTGTGTTTATTATTTTAAATTCAAACAAATTTATCTTCTATGAGCTTTGTTTAAACAAAACATCAACTTTTAGAACTATGGAGTGAGGCCTTCCCAACCCACAATGTGTGAGCATGTAATGGATTTAGCTATTTTTGCCTCATTAGTTTTACAGTTAGGAAATAAACTCAAAAAAGGTATTGAATGGCTATTTTCAGGTACCAAAGTAGTCAAATGATCCACAGTAATTTACCTCCTTTTCAAATCACATATTTAAGACTGGGATTAAGTAACTGATAGTATTTTTTGCAAAATTGTTATAGGATTCTCCTTTGTGGAGAAAACAGTGATTTCACATATTTCCTTTAATGTTATTCCAATGACTATAAACAATATTTACTGTCATATTCAAGAGTTTACAATCATGTCTGAACTACCAGTTTTTAAGGGTAATGTCCAGAAAGAATTACTCAACAGGCAGTTTGTTAAATTCTGTTCGAGGTCTGCCGGCACAATAAAGGACACTTGGTACCGTGAACCTTGGTAGAGAATTGCAAATATATTTTATAATTAAACAATGATAAACTAGCATTCTAACATGAAGCAGTGGAAATGCATAAGATTTCTCAGTTTCATTAAGAAGAAATATATATTTTGGGATCATCAAATAATTTTTATTCACATAATATAAAATATGATATGGAAATATGTCTTAGCATCAGCATACTTCACTTCAGCTTAAAAAAACACAACTTCTGAAATTCAATTTGTTTTGAATATCATTGCTATAATTCTTCTATGTATTTTCATTTTTTTGCTATCCAGTTCAAATGTTATTTGTTCACAGAAAATAATTAGTCTGCCTGTCTTGGTTTATAGCACCATTATTTAATCACATAAAAGCCAGTTCAGTTAAAAAATATTATAGTTTCTTGGTTTGCTCTGAAATGTATAATTTTCATATGCTGGTAAACCAGAGCCTTTCTACCATGATGAGACTTGTCTGACAGTGAAGATTATAAATCATACATGAATATAAACTGCAATAATAAAAATGAATAATTTAAATTTGAATTCAAATATTCCATCCTTTTACAAACCAATCTTTCAGCTATCTGAAAATATCTATTACAGGCTTTGACATATTTCTGATCTTCAGATTAAATATCAATAATTCACTCAACTATTTTTCTATATAGATCATGATTTTTAGTATATTGATCATTTTTCTTGCCTTCTACCAAGATGTCTGAAAATGATTTCCAATATAACATCTGCTGTTTTACAATGACTTGACTGTGTGGACTTATGATAATTTTCTTGTGTGCAGTGCAAGAGAGACAAAAATTACACAGATACATTTAACCCTACCTTGAGTGTGTTATATTATGTCCTGTTATATTATGTCCTGAGATCAGTTGCAGTGCTAAGAATTACTTTGGAAAAACATAAAGTTGTTAATTAATTGCACCTTAATACACTTTTTAAAATAAAATGTGGACATATAAGTCAGGAAGAGAATCCTTTGTCAGCAAATCTAATTCACAGTCAAAATTAACATCCTTGTCATGTTCTCTCACTCAAAATCAGGTTCCCATTTTAGACCTAAATCTTTGCTATCAATCATATTTATTAGGTATAGAGGGTGTCCAACCAAGCCTAATCACACCAAAGTCAGGATAGAACCTTTCACAGCCCTTCAGTAATGCATGACTAATTCTTAGATAATTTTTATTCTAGAAGAAATCTGAACCAGAATTCAAACAGGTTTTTATATGAAAACTTACTTTCTCATGCATTTTTTTTCTTGAAGCAATAGCTTCTAAAAATATTTGAGTTCTACACGTTAATTACATGTTGTTTAAACATATCTTTATTCTACAATTTAAGTTTCTTTTATTTCCAGCACATGTTCCTCAGTTTTGTAATAAATAGAAAGACAAAGATGATTCTGTTCATTTTCCATACAGATTATTATTTTACAAATAATTTCATATTCTGCTTCTTATTAATTGTTTCTGTAAATTATATAGCTCTAATATGTTAAAATCTTTTTACATATTGAAGTTTTAAGTAGTTTTTACCTCCTAATTTCAAATTGGCTTCTTTTTTTGCTGTTTCTGTTCTGTATTTTCATTTTTTGCTGTTTCTGGAGGTGGCATGACCAGAATCAAGTACACAGCTCAAGAGAAGTGCATCCCGCCCTTTCATCTAATGACATTAATGTTATAGAAGGACACAAGACCACATTCTGCCAGGAGTGATGCTCTCTAATGTGCCCCAGAGTTGTGATCACAACCTTTGTTGCTTTCACTACAGACTCTTGATCAAAAGAAGAGTTTTAAAAATTCATGGGCTAACATGAAGAAAATCACCTTCTGTTTTACCAGAAGCTGCATTTACCCCAGATGGAGAATATGGTCACTGAATCACTTAATCTTTTATAAAATCAAAGGAGAAATTACTGAAAATTTACTCCGCAATAAACAAAAGCTTCAGAATCTCTTTAGAGTGCCTTTGGAGAAAGCTAAATAAAAGGCCTTGCAAGAATACGTGATACCAACAGCATTACTTGGATTTAATGAATGAGTAACAGAGGAAACCAGCACATAAATTCTATTTCTGGAGCAAGAAAGGTTCAGCAGGCTGTTGTAGGAAATTATGTTAAATATTATGGAGAACATGTTTAATATCTTTCAGTCTAATTAGTGTAATTCTTTGGCACAGTCTCAGCATAAATGTGCTGTAAGTTTGAGGAAGTACATTTGCCACCTACTAATGAATAGTTCTTTCAATAGTGAACTAATGCCTCCTCACACTGCTCTATCAAATTTCCTGGACACATTAGGCTCATTTCACATGTCAGGAGGTAGTGTGTAATGTATATCAAGCTGATGTATGCATACCAGAAAATCTGGTCAGTACAGCATCTTAATTTCTAAATGTTCAGTGTTCACAGTTAAAACCTCCACAAGTACAAATACAGCCCCTGTAGCTGGAGAGTTTTGGCTCACTCTGTTGAGAGGTAAACAATTTCAGAGACCTATGTAGATGCAGAGGTCTTTGATGTCTCACACACAAAGCTGTAGGAGCCATCTACAGCCAAAGATCCTTCTTCTCTGCTGAGGAGATCAATCAGTACTTGTTGCCTGCAGGAAATTGTGGCAGAAATACCCAAAATTTCAGATACCTGCAGGGGACACTGTAGCCTGAAGAGGGGAGAAAACCCTAATACTAGGGTTAGTTATTCACACTGCAGATCAAATGAAGTGACATTTTCAGTCTAGGGCATTAGAAAAACAGTTTATGAAGGTTAAGAGCTCCAATGTAAGCAGGAGTGACTGTTAAGGAAGAGTCAAAAGCTTGTTGCTGATCTGAGGTTTTGCCCCAGGTCTGTTTCTAGACATAAAACTGATTCTGACAAAAGGGCACTGGAGCATGAGATTTCATTGCTGTGCTCAGTTATGATGCATCAGCATTGATGCTCAGTTGCAACAATGACAGAGCTATTCTCTACTCTCCACTCGTTGCAAGGACAACTTCTTATGATTGCTCCAAGAACAAGTGTGCCAACGATAGTAGATAGACTAAATCTGTCTTCCTGTTAGTTGGAGTAAAACCTGAGGAGAAAAATTTCACCTTTTGAAAGGACAACTGAATGGAAATTTACAAGAGAATTGAAAGCAGATTTCAAGGCTAAGCAGAGAATGACCTGAAACTAGAATATTTCAATAGGGGCTACTGATTATTTGAAATTGAAGGCAATATTGCTTTACCCTCTTTTCCTAAGAACATGGTGGGAAGACACAGAAGTTGTACCCAGTTTTCCAAATATTAGTACTGAGCATGTCAATCAGAGGCATGAAAGATGGATAAATGCCCAGAACAGTGCTCAAGTTATCTCCAAACAACCAAGAGATGTTATGAGTGATTCACTAAGATCAGGTGATCATGTTGCTCTAAGGTGTATTGATTTGGTTTGTAGATGTGCCTGACTGAACAATATCTTGTTTATGGGAATGCTACGAACCTCAGACAGAGAAATACAGTGGGTTTTGTTGGAAATGATGGCATGTACCTAACAAAGAGCCTGATATCTACCTACAGCATGATGATGACCTAGAGTGATAGGACTTAGCATAAGACTGGGGTAAAAGAAACATAGGAGAGGAGAGGAGAGGAGAGGAGAGGAGAGGAGAGGAGAGGAGAGGAGAGGAGAGGAGAGGAGAGGAGAGGAGAGGAGAGGAGAGGAGAGGAGAGGAGAGGAGAGGAGAGGAGAGGAGAGGAGAGGAGAGGAGAGGAGAGGAGAGGAGAGGAGAGGAGAGGAGAGGAGAGGAGAGGAGAGGAGAGGAGAGGAGAGGAGAGGAGAGGAGGAGGCCTCCTTCAACAGTCACAGCACCAATCTAATATAGTTGCTTCTGAATTCTCTGAATTATTGATTCATCTCAACCCTTCTTTTCACCCTCTGACCTCCTTATTTTAGTTTATTTTTGTCTTTCTCATCTCATAGAGTTACTTGAGTTTGCAAACTGTTCTGTGCTTAACAATATATTTATATAAACAAAGGCAAAACATAATTGTTAATCTGAATGTACTGCCTTGATCCATCCTCACTGCTTTGATTTTCATGGAACTTCAGAGCATGCAAGGAAAAAGAAAGACCATAACTTCAGTCCATGTAGTCTGCCAGGTAAAACAGAACAATCTAAATTCTTCCGAGGATGCCTTAGGGTGCCATGTACTCCATGCTTTGGAAACAAGGTAACACTGGAAAAGTATCTGTTCGAAATCCCTTCTTGTCCCACAAGTCACAAAGGGTGGAATCATTCAGGGCAGTGACATTCTGGCTGTTGAATGGCTGTTAATATGTTTACTTTACATGCAAGTAATAATGAATTTACTGTCAGTGTCAAGATAGGATATTCCACATAGCTGAATTTTTTTCCTTTCTGTCCTAAAAAACAAACCTGATTACAGAAATGCTTTTTCAACTACAAAAACTGGGGGGAAAAAAAAAAGGTTTGTGTCAAGAAAATTAACTAGGTTTAATACTGAGGCTTTCTTTCCACTTACTTTACATTTTACGGTTTTAAATGGGTAATATTTGCTGTCTTCTGCAGAAATATTGGTTGAAAAATGCTCTCTTAAGGGTAAAATTCCTACATTGTATGCATCACTGTCCTTATGACTTTATTCTAAGGAATGTAAAGCAAAAAGTAAAAATTGAGACTCTTTCAATGTTACTTTTGTTATCTTCAGAAGTCACATTCAGGAATTCCAATTGATATAGTGTTGAATAAAATGTGAATCTAGCATAAAACTGGCTTCAAAAGAGCCATTAGGAAACAAGAGTGCTTTTGCATTTTTCAAGCCTGAAGCCATTATATAATTTACTAGCCTTTTCATTAATTCTTTGCCCACATACCTTGGTTTGAGACAGCTTACTCTCCTCTCCTCTCCTAGAACAAAGCAGCACCACAAAAATGTGGTTTAGAAATTTTATCTGTTTGTTTCTTTTGATTGGGCTTTTTTGTTTGCTCTTTTTGTTTTTGTTGTTAAGTAAAAGAAGCAAAATAAATATTGCAAGTATTGGAATAATTTGTATAAAAGATTTGTCACAAAAAAAGAGGAAAAATATATTGTCATTCACTGTGACCATAATCTGATATTTCTTAGTTTTTTAAGTTTTGTGTTAAGCTTGTATATTGTAATATTGTATATTGAAGTGTTGAAATGAAAGAAAAAAAAAAAAAAAAGATGAAATGTAGAAACGTATTTCTTATTAGCTTTTCAACTTTGAATAAAAATTTTATTTGGAGTTCACACTCCATTTGCTGTATCTAATGAAAAGGCTACTATATCAAAAAGGAAAATATTGCACAGATCTGTATAATATCTGAATTCAAATTATAGGCTACTCACGCATCAAATTTATTCAAAAGGTATTTTTTTTTCAAATCATTGCAGGAATGGGAAACATCTCCTTGTATTCAGAAATTTCACCTTCAAATCTACCATACAGTAAAGTAGGAGGAAGCATGTGATGGCAGAATTTCCATACTATTCCACATAATTCCTCCCATGGAGGACCTATTTATACATCTGTTTATACATCTGTTTTCTACTCCTCAGCTCACTGAGATAAGTCATTCTCCTTTCTTCAAGGACAGGATGAGAATGAAAGCGTACACTCATATGTCACACAGACCTTCTTCCTCAAATGAAGATCAAATCTTGATTCAGAAATCAGCTGGATATGAAAGTTTCATAAAAGGACTACTCTGGCTGCCAGCTGATAATGCTTTTACAAACCACATTTTGCTTCTAGAGATGAGCTATTATTCATTTTTTCCTTGTTCAAGTATGATTTCTGCATATTATTTTCTAGCTGTGCATTTCGTAATGCTGCCCTGGACCTACAGTTATGTGGTTTGCCTTCCAACCTTGATTAAGATTTTCACATTTTCTAACCATAGAAATTAGACTGAATGTCTTATGATGTATGGTACCACAGCACTTTACAAAAACAACTATCTTCGTGCACATTTTCACTGCTGGATTAGAAGCTCATGTACCATTTACTCTGAAGGAAAAAACCAGTGTGTATAAGAGGAGAGGCAACCAACTGATAAGGCTGAATAGAAGGGGTTGTAGAGAGCATGTGATGAGAAGTGTGTTTGAGGCAAACTAGATCTCTTGAAGTGAGGCTATTTGGTGATTTTGGGGATCAGATCCTTACATTCTTTTTTTTTTTTTTTTTGCTTTTGGATCAGAAAAGGATAACTTTGTTATCCATCTGAGATCAGCAGATGGTCTTTAACATCTTCCTCAGATCCTCAGAGAGCTCATTTCCACAGGACCATGTTTCCACCTGGTTGCTAGAAACCTTCAGACAAGAAGCAAAAGTGTATGGAGGCAAAATGTTAAACACAGTTATCACTCATAGACTTTAGTCTGAAGGCACTCTCATCAGAGCACTCTGATCAGACAAGGAAAACAAGTGAAATGACAGATTCCAATAATTACTGTGCTGGTTTGAAACCCAGCAAGAAAATTAAACCCACTGGAGCTTGCCTATTTTCCCAGCTCCCTTCTGATCTTGAAGAAAACACTAATGAGAGATTATAAGAAGGAATAGCAATTTACTGAAAAATCACAATAACTACAACAATAATAATAAAAGAGTGTACAAAAGGAAGAGTGTTTTACCCACAAAAAGATATTGAGCAAACAAAAATGCTTCTTGAAGACAGCAACCAGTGTGGTTTCCCAGACAACGGCAAAAAGCCAACTGGCCCTGCACTGGCCACGAGTCAATGGGAAAAAAATGCTGGTATGTCAGGGAGGCTCACAGCTTAACTTTCACCCCCACCCATCCCAAAGCCAATAAAAAACCAAGAACAAGACAAAACCAGGTGAGACAGGGCCCTGAAACAGGTTAGGGGAATCTTTTCCTGGGTCTGACCTTGTAGGAGTGGGACTGGAGCACTCAGTGGTTCTAGTGGTCGCAATGGTAGATTCCTGTTCCTTGGGGCTTTGCTGGGCTCCTCTGTGCCACTGTTGCTCTTTCTCTTTTCTCAGAGCTACATCCCAGGCTTGCCAGCACTGACTTTGAACACCTACCCACAAAAACTGCAGTTCAGGGGAATGGGAAAAGGAGTCACTGGTAGTGGAAATGGGCTTGGCCTGCTAAGCTGACCCACTGCCTGCACACACCCTGCCTTGAGCCAGACAAAAAAAGATGGAGGTCCTTCCATTTCTGGTATCAGCTTCCTTCTGCTGAAGCCACGCCACATCGATGCTGTGGGTGGTATGGAATTAAATAGTGGTAGTACCTCCAGCCCTTTTCTCTGTAACCATGACAGTATAAAAAAATTGTATAAAATTATATTCTATATAAATGTATGTAAACAGCATTGTTGTGGACAAAACCATGGTACCTATTATACCATATTTTAAAACCATAATTTATCCTGTTAATACTTTTTTGCATCTGACTAGTAGAAGGGATGAATTCAACTGTTTTTCCTTAATTCTTCTATATTGAGGGGGAAATTGTATTCAAAGGTTATTTTTAAAGGGAGCAATGTAAGCCTCAGATGTCCAAGACTCCTGGTGTAGCAATGTATAGTACAGTATCACATGGAAACACCAACTGAGCCCTTGGAAGCTGCCGAATTAAAACAGCAGGGCTGTAGCATTTAACAGAGCTAATGTCTCTGCGTGGTGCAAGGTGGTGGAACAGATTAAGTGTGTCTGACAGTGCTGTGAAGTGCAGCTACAACTCCTATAATGTGATACTGTTTCCAGTGAGTGTCATCAATTACATAGCTGCTAATTTCAAACTCTAGTCCCTGTAACAGTCATTTTTCGTCAACTGGCTTGAAATTTTCTTTCATCAAGACATAAAATAACAGTACTACTTGGTCAATTTGCAATCTAAAATGAATTTTGTGGAACCATAGTGTTGTTTTGACATATTTTTTCAAAGAAATCTGGAATTATTGTTTAACCTGAAATTAAAACTTAAAGAATTCTCAGTATTATAAATTAAATACCTCAACTAAAACTTTGGAAAAATTTTCCCCAGAAAATCTAGCTCTGAAAATGGAATTAGACTTTGCAGCCCTTCTCTAAAATTCTGAGTCTCACACTGGGCACATTATTATCCCTAATAATTTGTAGTAATTTTCCTGCCTTAGGAATAAAACATCAAAAGTCTATTAAAAATATGGAAACAGAAATTTGGCTTGAGAACAGATTTAATATTTGAATATTTTTCATACTTTGGAGCTTCACTTCATTTGTAAAGAGAAGAAAATAACTCATCTTATCTTTTTCTATTGAGTTTCTTGGCTCAAGAATGTATCAGGGCAATAGGCCTTCTGCGGTTCTTATTTCTGTATGACAATTTACAACATTTACTTGGCCTTAAATACTAGAAGTTATGGAAGTTTTATACTGATATTTATTTACAAACACACCTACTCTTTGTCTTCACTAGCAAGAAAATTTATGCAGATTTATTTACAAAACTATGATATGAGAATTCTTTTAAAACTTAATGAATGCCTAATTTTATTTTCATTTGGATGGATGGATGGATCCTTGCAGCGGTGCCTGTGTCGCCAATTCCGGCCAGCCCTGGCACCACAGCAACAGAGCGGGTCTTGGCTTGGAGTGGAGCGTGGCTGTGGCAGGGGGAACAAAAGGAGGGACTCTCCAGGGGTAGATCCAAACGAGTTTATTGGAGGCACGGACGTGGAGTCCTCACCTCAGGACACCAACCTCAGAGAGACCCCGAGGGTCTTTGTGCAGCAACTTTTAACAGGGGGTGTGACACAGGGGAGGGTTCAACCAGGGTCCAATGGGGTACAGTAAGGGTGTGGCTCTTAACCTCAAAGACAGGTGAAACAAACACACAGGGTACAATGAGAGGGGGAAGCCTGGATCCAGCCCAATCACTTGACGCCTTCCCTAGAGCTTTCTGGACGCAGGGAGAGGCCCCAGAGTGACAGACAGGACCAGAAGGTTATATAACCAATGACTGACATACACCCGAGACTGGGGAAAACCACATAGGGAGCAACATGGGGGGTTACAAAGAATGAACCATTACAGAAAATCATATTTAACAAATCATGAACATTAAACCTAAATAGACACACCACCACAGATCCTTTGTGAGTTCTTGATCAAATTGATTTCAAGAGACCTTATAAGGAACAATATTAAGACAAAGAGAATTTTTAGAGGTAAAATGGGCTTAATGCTTTTGGCTAGTAGCTCAGTTCATGAAGCCGAGAAAACATCATAACATAGTTAATCATATATAGGGAGATAAAACTGCATATTTAGAATTCATATTTATATTTTTGAAGATTATTTGGGAATATCTGATCCAGTTATTGAACTAAATTTAAGTTTGTCAAGAAAGCCTATTGCATATTAGCACTCATGGGCTATTTCCAGCGTGTAGGCTTGATGCATATGTTATTTAAGCCTATCTAGTCAGAAATATCTAAACCATTTAATGATCATACAAAGAGAAAAAAAAGTTGCTGACTTTTGAAGGTCAGCTGGTCCAATGTTCTCTTCTATGAATGGTTCTCTTCCGTATTAGAGACAGTTCCTCAAGTTTTGAATACTGTCACAGATGGAGAATCTCTAAACAGTCTCTTCTGATACTAATTCTAAAAGTTTGTTGGTTTGTTTTTTTCTCCTTAATATTATGTCTTGGCTCCCTGCTATGCACCTATTTATGGCTCTGTCTGCAGTGTCTTATGGGCTCGTTTAGGAGGAGAGCCAAGGAGTAGCAAGATACAGGTGCTCCACAATGGGATCAGGGAACTGGGAGCCAAGAGCTGCCCTGGGGTTCTTAAAGAAGGAAATGTCTGCGAAAGGTTTTGAAAGAAGCCTTTTATGACAGTCATGTAAAAATAATGACCTCCCAGTCAAATTTCTGTCTTGTTTTTTAAGTACATTTCAACAAGTGAAATAAGTCGCAGTAGTTATGTATGGACCTAAGGAAGATACATGGAATTTTGTCATTGCTTCCAGCTGCACTAGAAGCTTCCCCTCATCAGGAGTCTCTCATTAAAAAAAAAAATCATAAAGCAAACAAACAACAACAAAAATGTAAAAGTAAAATAAATAAAAAAATACATAGAACCCCAAAGAAATAAAATGTCATTTAATGACTCTATGGGTACTCCTACATTAAGTGCTGTATATTCTTCATAGGTTGCTTTGTTTTACATGGAAAATGTTTTCACCAGTTTCCATTTGTGTCCACAGAACTCCTGGTCTGATCTTTGTTTGATTAGTCCATGGGAAATTTACTCATCCTCAGTGCACCACATCAGAGAAGTTAAAAGTACATATTAACTTCTCTATATCACTTGTATTTTATATATGATAAAAAGAATATTCACTATCTTGAAATGTCTAAAAAGGATTAGCATGTGATCAATCAAATGTAACCCTTACTCAACCCGTCCAAATTGCCATCACTTTCAATGCCTCTTCTAAAATCTGTACTTTAAGCTTTTTCAGACAGGCATCTTGATTTATGTCTTCTGTGGAGTCTCTATTGCCCTTTGTGTGCTTACTATAATAATAGAGTGATAAATGATTTACATTGTTTTCTGTGTCTCTACATTCTGATTCATAAATCAATTGTTAGATGTACTTTAATCACCCTCATGCCTTTTGTTTATTCTGATCGAAATCTCTTGGATTTCCTTCAGCAGTTTTTTGCCTGGCATCTTCACAAGTTTCTGAACCAAGATTTTCCACAAACATTGAACACATGGCAACAGCAATCAAATATGTATTGGGATCTTCATCCAGAACACACTGCAGGAGTTTTGCCTTGAGTATGATCAGTGATAGCACATTCTGAAAGGAGCTGGGGTATGTGCCTGTAAAATATTTAATCTTTCAAACAGCAGGTTCCAATGGTAAAACCTATGCTCTACTGCAGCTAAGAAAGCTGCAGCTGACAGCTTGTCCTGTTGTCATTTGCAAGATATATTAGCTTTCTCCTATAAAATATTAACACATTTATCAATTTTATGATCAATAAGCCATACATTTATAGTACTTAGATGTTTCAAAAAACATTTCATGAAATGATGAATTGTTGCTCTAAATGCAGCAAGTGTATAATAACCTTAAATTCAACACTTTCTTATCCATGTATTTGTATATCTTTTTATTCCAACAGCTACAATGCAAGAAGATAATCAACAAAAAATGGGCTCTTTCCCAGTAAAACAGAAAAAGGATTTTATAATTAAAAGTTAGCAAACTGTCAGTTTTACTAATAGAATGAAATGCATCTGTTACTATCTATTTGAAACATTTAAATATCATGTAGCTCTTTCAGTTGTCCTCTGCAAAAAGCATAGTTTTCACTCATAAATGTGAGGTTGCTCCTGTCCTGCTACAATTGATAAAATTGATATTGACACAGGAAAACCATGGGGTTTAATCCACTCCCTGTGAATAAAAAACATTTGTGGTAAATGCAATTTTCATATGCAACTTTTCTCCCTGATGTATGTTTTTATAGCACAAATATTTTGGCCACTTATCATCTCTTCTTAGCAAGTCTTGACCCTCTATTACTATCTTGACCATTACAGATGTTCCAATGAGAGTTGTAGGGTAAACATGGTCTCAAATCACTCCCTTTCCAGCATTTCTAGCAGTTCTTTTAGCACTACCAGTAGAAGGGCAAATTCATCAACATTAACTTCACTGATGGCAACACAGTTGTAGGAGTTAATATAAATCCAGAGTTTTAATGATTCGTAACCCCCTAATGTGTTTTGGGGTTTCGAATACTTTCACTGATTCACTATTCATCAATTGTGAAATTTGTTATGTGCAGAGATTCACAGTAATGTTAAGCAAGCTAAAAAGACCTCTTAAATCTCCTGTGTGCTAGCAAGACACGTGCTTTGACACAGAATAAAGCCACGCTTTTTGAACATGACTTTTTAACAATGAAGGAAAGTCAAAGTGGTTATCGTTTATTGTAGGCAACTGTTAAAACTTCTTGAAAAAAGGGATATGAAATCTTTGAAATTCAGTTCACTTTGTGGGATAAAGATTTCGCTAACGATAAGGACAATATCCTCCTGCAAATAGAGAGCTGCCTTTGTCTGTAAATGAGGGACACCTTCTCCTGTCGTCTGCTACCTTTCTCTGATCAGCTGTTATTCTATCAGATGACAACAATATTTGCTTTGCTTCCCAAAACCATTTCTATTTTGCATGTCCCAGATGATTTTCATTAAAGGAGAGTGAATATACAGTTTTTCATACACTTACCAAAAGATCCTTGAAAAATACCGTGGTTTAGTTCCTTCTCAATAGGTAGCATAGGGTAATATGATTTGGATTGGTGTTCAAATAAATGTTGATAACACAGAATATTTTTGTTATTGTTGAGAAACTATTACACAGTCGAAGTCTTTTCTGCTTCTCACCCCATCAGTGAGGAGGCTGGGGATGCACAAGATTTTGGGAGGGGATACATCCTGAAGAGCTGACCCCAACTGACCCAAGGGATAATCCATACCGTATGGCATCACACTCAGCATATAAAGCTGTGGGAAGATGTGAAAGAGGAGCACATTCAGAGTGGAGGGAGTCTTGCCAAAGCACCATTACACATAATAGAGCACTCCTTTCCTGAGGACAGCTGAACACCTGGCTGCCCCTGGAAAATGGTGACTTAATTCCTTGTTTTGCTCTATTTGTTTGTGTGGTTTTGCTTTATCTGTTAAACTTTCTTCAATGTAACTCATGAGTTTTCTCCCATTGACCCTTTCAATACTCTTCCCACTGGGCCAAGTGAGTGAGCGGCTGCAGGGGCTGAGCTGCAGCTGGGGTTAGAGACAACTTAGAGTCACAGAAAGATGACATTGATGTAACAATTTTGTGTTCTTGCTAGACATGCAATACAACCTGATTTCTTTCCAGAGGATTTTATTTATTAGTAATGCTTTTATCTATAATTGATTTTCAGTTTTCTATTCTCCTTTCACTTTATTTCTCAGTTACCTTTCACCTTTCCTTCTTTTGTTTTTTTCCTGTGTGTTCAATGGGAAACTGGATTACACTGGATTTAAGGGAGAGATGTGCAACAGCCAAGAAAGAAAAGCATCTCAAAGTACTCACTGGATATACTCAGTTGATTTCTCTTCATTCAAGAGTGGAAGTCATTTACTGCAAGCCTAATAAAGCAGCAATTTTGTGCAGCTCAGAGCTGACTCAGTTATTTTGTCCTAGGCCTTATGCAGACTATTTTCATGAATGGATTGATTGGACAAGAATACATATTTATGCTTCTTTACCAGTACTCTGTATATGGGTAAGAGTAAAATAAAATTAATTTCAACTTGAAAATTCCATCTCTATACATAAAATTTGAAATAAAAACTATTTAAGAAAACAAATTTATTTCCATCTCTTTTCTGCTTTTTCTTTGTAGAAGTATGAGGAAACCAGGTATTCAGACCAACATGATAGAATCCATATTTTATTACTTGGACTACATGTAAGATGTTTAAACTGTTATTGAGAAACATTGCTATCACATAAAGGAGACTGCAGAAAGAAAAAACATTTATTTAAAAGCTATACAATTTTTTTGCTGATGCATAATATAAGTGCTTCTAATACTTGCAGATGGCAAATCATTCAATGCCATGTTCTGTGAGAAACTGCAGGTTCTATGAGTCGTCTGATAAAAAATATGTATTTGTTTCAGATGACAGCATCAACAGAGAGTTTCTTTAATCTTCACTAAAGTGAGTTTCCTCATTCAGGTTTTCTGAAACTGATAACCTGTTTAAGAAGGCCAATTTTAGGATTATGTTCATCTGTTATAATTTGAATAGCGTCTGTGTTGCGTAGTCTTTAAGAGTTTTCCCTAAGGCAGAGCATCTGGCTCAGTCACAACTAAAGGCCAATTTTTTATATCACATATACCATCAAAGTTTCCAGCTTTTTTTTCTTAATGGCCTATTCTTTTTATAGACATTTTGTCTTAATGGCTACCATAGAGAGGTATGTGATGCTTTACTAAATCGAAGTGAAGTATGAGCACTGGGGTAATTCATTAATCTTGTCAGGTTAGGACATGCTTGTTCATGAATGTGTCTCCTTCTTCTCCTGTCTGATGGACCTACCATGTCAGAAACTATTAATACTCCACACATTTAGAGAAACACACACACATTAGCTTAAGATAATTTTCTAATACTGCAAGAGAAAAAATCGTGCTTTAAACAGAAGACAGCAAGTGAAATGGGTTCAGCTTTTATTATTGTATGTTAGAAGGAATAAACAATTTCTTGTTAATTATTAAACCTGCTAAAGCACAGGTGAAAGTGAGTCAAAGAAAATTAAAGCAATTATGCATTTTTTTAATTTCCTCAGTGAGTCACCCTCAAGGAAGCAACCCTGGTAACAAAATAAACACATCATAAGGTGGTATAACAACATAGTATCCCTAAATATCAAATCAGCTTCTAATGGGCAAACAAGTAACTATATATCTGCAGTATTTCCAAATGGTGCAACTGACTAAGCCATAGCTTTTGCATCTGCTGTCCCACAGCTAGCTGCAATAAATTTACTAAAATTACACTTTTTAAAAAATTCACTCTGGGTATAGACACTTTCACTCTGGATGGAAGCAGAGAGTCCATTTAAAAGTTCTATCATGTGTATGGCGCTAACATTTACAGATTGTACCTGAGGAACAAGACCAAAGACCACATCCAACTGGAAACCTTTTCTTTTACAGGGTCCATTCTCGACAGTATTATTTCTTCTGCAAATTGGAGTAGTAAAGCTAAACTGGGAGAACATAATCGGAGCAATTAGAAAACTGAGATTGCTACTTCTACTTGGAGTAAGTGATGGAGTAAGACTACTTCAGAAACATCTCCTGGGTTCATTATTGTTGTTGTATTGCTGACCATTGAGATCTGCTGATTTACATCCTGGCAATAATGAGAATTATTAATCTATAATGAGGTCTTAAATGAAACGCTGCTGTGATGAGGTGCAATATTTACTTATTTGCATGATTTATTAATGTGTAATAGCACATGTAGAACTGAAAATCATTGCTTGTAATATCTGTCTCTTTTCCCACAAAAGAATTCTAGAAGTATTCTGCATTAAATATTCCTTAATTCCCTCTTACACAGTAGTGGAACTCAGTCAGAATTCACAATTATTAGTTTTTTCTGTTTAGTGTCTAATTTATTACTCCCAGTCTAAGCAAGATGGTTGCTACATAAAGATTTCAGTTGGAACAAAACAAATCAATTTCTGATTTCCAAGCAGAAGGTGGACGAACATTAGATATCTTCAAGTTATTAATGCAATCCAAAATACATGCTTAGGCTCCTTCTATAATCTTCTATAAATTCTTTTACAATTCCATTATAAATTCTACTACTGTATAAAGAAGAATAATAATACAAACCATAATAATACAAAACATAGAGTTCTTGCAGGAGCAGAGTTTGTCAAGGCTGACAGCAAAACTGTCATAATGTGACCCATTACATTGCAAACCAGGAAGAAGAAGGAAGGACCAAACACATGGATATGGATAATTGTGGCCATAATCTTTAATCACAACCAGAAGAAATAAGAGGTCAGCTTTAAGGAAAGCAGATCAATTTTTCTGTGAAATGTCTTTTTTCCTTCTCTGATAAACAGGAAGCTTTCAGTTTCCTGGTTTTAATTGTGTTATATCAACAAAATTATTGAATGTCCCATGAAATTTACCTTGAGTGCTCCTTAATCTCTTCTAAATGAGTAAAATGAATAATAATACCAAAAGTATATTTACCAAGTAAATAACTCTATTTGCTGTCCATTGAGATCATGCATAAAAGAATTCTTTTAATCAAATGGTCTCAGAACACTCTATAAATATTGCCACCAAACCTTTCAATGTAAGGGTTAGGCTTCAATCAATTACATTGATACCACTCTTCTTATACATACAAATCAGTAAAATAGAGCATAGAAGTTATACTAGACAAAGAGCCACAAAATACATTGCTAACAGATAGAGCAATCAAAAATCTTAAGGAAGGCTAAACTTTTTAATCTTAGGCCTAGCCATTATTATTTACAATTTTCTTATTATTTAATACAATTTTACCCCTACACAATATTAGTCCCTGTATTTTTTTCTTTAAGTCTTGAAATCAGTATTTTACAATGCATTGAAAATAAAGAGTCTAGGTGGGAAAAAATGATTCACCCACAAATTAAATGGTCTCCTCCTCTTTTGTTCTTTCATTTCTCCAGTTAAAAAAAATGTATACATTTCAAATGTTGAAAATAGAAAACAATTAGCAGCCCCAGGCATGCATATTTATTGAAGCTTTAGAGCTCTGATTCTATTAGCTAAGGACCCATTTTTTTTTTTGAGGCAAAACACCCACAGAGATCAGTGGCAGCCTTTTGTGTTCAGTCAGTTCATTGTTTCCTGTGCTTATTCAGTTGGGCCATGATCTGGCAGTTGGATCAGTGGTGTCCACATGGGCTGAAAGGCAGGATCAAAGCCCAGGCATTTTATCCCTGTTTTGTGTGAATTCATACAGCAGCAGGAAAAAGAGAGATGCTCTTTCAGAAATGAAAAAAAAAAGAGAAAAGTTTGGATTCTAGGTCAATCTGGGAGCTGTAAATTTTTCTTAATTTGTCTTTTGAAATTTATTGCATTTCAGACATGTATCCAAGTTATTATGGCATAGAAGAATGAAGCTGATGAATCACACATTTCTTAAAAATTGATCAATACAAACAAAAATTTCTAATTGTTGTCACAGAGTCATACATATAAACTCTAAAAACAGTTGAATGAAGGAAAATAAATAGAAGCATTTCAAACAACTTGGCACACAAGAGATTCAGCATAAGCAGATATAAGACTTCCACTCCTTCACTTCAACTTGATTTGGAGAGAAACAAGTAAAGGTTTATTTACCTCAATAATAGGGAAATAATGTAGCCACATTTTAAAGAAAATGAACAAAATCTGGTATACTTTTTGATGTTTGTACTGCAGAATCAGACTTTATTCAAAATGGATATATAATGCACAGTATTTTCAATACACTTCACAATGCAGAGTTGAAATAGTATAGGGAAAGCAGGAAAATATATACTTGCTGCACTGGGAATAAATAATGTTTAATATCAAAAAAACCCAAACAACTGTAGTTTATCAGCTACCTAAGACATACTTTTCAACCCAAATTTTAGCCACCTAATTCAGGAAACTTGTAAGCATATTTGATTAAATTACTTTGAATTGCCCATGCAGAGAATCAGGTGTCCCAAATAGTACTTCAGCTTATTTAAAATCTGCCATGACATTTTCATGTTCTATAGAAGAAATCCAAAGAAGCCACCAAATTTCTAGGTTTTGTGATTCATATATGTGTCGTTAAACAATCTAATATTTAACTCAGATTAGTCTGGATGAAGATTTCGGAATTAAAAATTCTTCAGAGTAGATGTATATTGTTTTGTTTAGGATGTGGTAAAAGTATCAGAAAGTAGAGGATGATCAGAACGGATAAAAGATTGTAGTTTATTGTACATAAAGAAATTAAAGTGAGAAAACACATTTTTTATTTCAATATTTTGACAGTGAAACAATGATGTTTATATAAAATCAAAATTCTAATTTTCAAATCAAATAAAGTATCATGCTTTATTTTTTTCCATTTTAAATATTTTTGCAATTAAATAAAATATTTCAAAAAATAACACATTTTTTCCAAAAGTATTTGAGAAGCTGAGAATTTATTTTTAGTTTTCTTTTTTATTGCCAGCCTCTGGAAAGTAACACTTCTGTATTATTGTAATTAAATTTTTGATGGTGTTAGAATAAGGAGTAACTTTTATAGGACTACTTGGTAGCTTTAGAAAATTAAAAAGCTCTTTTTTTCCAATCCTACTCATCTACACACAGAGTCACAGAGTCACAGAATATTCTGAGTTGGAAGTCAACCGAAAGAATCATCAGGTCCAACTCTTAAATGAATAGAGGGATCCAGCCCACAGCCTTGCTGCTATTAACAACATGCTTTCTGAGTTAACTATATTACAATAAAGATTAATACTAATAAAGAATATAATTTTTCCCTGTACAAACCACAGTCTTCTTTATTAATATTAGTATATGAGTCTATGTGAAAGAAAGCCCTAAGTGAGCATGCTTCAATGATTTACTTAAACGAGACAGAAATTAAACTGGGCAGTCATCCACAGTTCCTCTGAAATCATACTCTTGAACTACTTGCAGTAAAGCTCGAAAACATTCCAAATTACCAGCAGAGGACAGAGTAATGGGAAATAGTGTCAGTGCAGTAGTTTATTGTCTCTAAAATTCTGATAAGTACCTGGCAAGTGAAGCTATAAATCTTTTGAGACTTGAGTCTCATGCTGCCCTTGAGGTGGGCACCTTGTGGCTGCATCTAAGATGTCACCAGTCAATACTCCAACTTTCTCTTTTGCTTTGTCATCAAGTTGCCACCATTTGCCACCATTTGCCACCATTTGGTGTAATGATGTTGTTTTACAAGACACAGACATTATTTTTTCCATGTTTCTTTCTGTATCATGGTAGAATCCCTCTAGTTGTTTTTGTTGTTGTTGTTGTTGTTTGTTGTTGTTTTGGGTTTTTTTTACCCAAAAGTTTCCATTGTTTCTGGTTTAGTCTCACCAAAAAAAAAAGTTAACCATACTTTGGGAAAACACCCCCGAGCATGGATACAAAAGAGCTATTTAGATGATTAATTGATGTGTTGAATTTTAGAGATTACAAAAATTCATCATATGATCAGAGCATGAAGTTTTTTCATCAAGAGGGTATGCAATCATCATTCAAAAGTGTAGGTGATTTAGGAAGATACAGTGGCTACCTGAAGTAACATATTATATTTTACCTCAATACCCAGTATTTAATCAGATTGTTCTGAAACTGTCAAGTAAATCTGTAAAAGAGTCATCTACCGACATAAGTTAGTCCAAGAAGTTGTGCAGCTGACAATGCTAAAGGATTCTGTAGAAAGACTGACTCTTCATTGGTTTCCTGTATCTTAGAGAATAAGTTGTTTTTAAAAAATAAGTGTAAAATGGAATCGGTCAGACACTATCTGCTTACAGAGCGCTTGTGTTATTGCCCAAAACTCCTCTCATTTTCTGTCAGTGAATTCTTGATCAGATCTTCACTTTACTATGAGTATCTTACACTGTTGTTGCCAAGATTTAAATTATTTTACAGTATAGTAGAGAGCTGGGTTGAGTAAGGCAAAATCCTTAGCTGAGCGATCAAAATCTCATTGACATGGACATTAGTGCTAGAGGAAAAGAGAGAAAGAATCACATCCTCAACTTGAAAATTTATCAAGAATCCAGCCTATGTGTTTACAAAATAGTATTTTTAGTGTTCATGGTTTTAGCTGTATTTGTAAGAGTTCCTAAAGAGACTATCCAAAGAACGTTTTCTAGATTTCTTTTCTTAAAATGTACACTTAATTTTCAGATATGCAGCAATATGCAAAATAACTTAACATTTTCATCCAAGATTAATTTACCCCATAAATATTTTTTTTCAAAACTGGAATAACAGCTGCTCATGATAAATCTGAGTGGGATTCCTTTAATCAAACAAGTTCTTCAAATATTAAGAATTCTGTGCTGACTTTGAGGTCTCTGGAGAGGGAGAAAGGCTGAATCACATATGGTAGAAATCTTTCACAGCAAAGGATGAATTGCACTTTTCAAGGTGTTTCTTTCTCTTCATTGACTGTAAAAGAAGCTGAGTTGAGTACCTTGGACCATGTACAGCTTAGGCTGTATTTTATATTGGCTAGATTGAGACAACTGATGCTGAATAAAATTTTCCATCCTTATACATAGTCTTGTTTAAAGTGGACCAGGCTCAGCAATTCTCCCCAAAGCCAATTACTGCACATTAGTTTTTGATTACCCAGCTTTAGGTTTAGGAGCCTGTGGCAAAGGCCTGGCTTTGAAGCCATACCTGATGTTCACATTGCTATTGCTTTCCCTCCCCTCTGCCCCAGCGCAATTTGTTGCTTCCTTTTAGTCACAGGTTATCATCTCTTCACCTCTACCAGCAGGAGATCATGAGTGTGCCCTTCCTAATCCTTGGCAGGCAGGCAGGTTACTCAGAGCACAAGGGTGTACAGCTGGCTGACTTTATCTGATACAGACTGATACAGTTCCTCCATCCTGCAAAGTGGCAGGGGAATTACCCTAAGAGCTGAGAGACAAACTGGAGGCAAAAAATATCTTCAGACAGTGCTTCTACAGCCACCAATGCACACCCCACTTCAGAGGATTTTTAAGGTCCTTAGCTTTTCTTCTTTTTTTAAGAGGGAATCAAAATATTTTAAACTATACCCCAGGATTTGAAGACATTTAGAGTAGCAATTTAAAGTACCTTATTTGATTTTACATTATTTTTATTATTTAGAAAAAAACATACAAGTAAATAAATGTCCTAATTATTTCTACTGATGAATTGGAGTAAAAATGGGGGAAAAGTATCTTTTGCACTCTAAGGATAACAGCATTACTATCTTCAAATACTTCTTTGTCCTTGATCAATATTCTACTGATATAAAAAGGAACTTATTAAGAGAAATAATTGCCACAAACCTCCTAAAACATTGAAAAGCAGATGATAGACTTTCTCATAATGAATAGTTATAGCAATTATCCTTTAAGGTAAGATTTGAATGAGTCATATAGAAATTACTCCATCAACTTACACACACTGAAGCCTTTTCTTATGTGTTTTGACCTAATTCAAAATTAGAATTTCAATTGTGTCACAACCAGATACTAGAACATTTTGTTCTATCTTTCATGAATATATGTAGTTATGAATACATATTCAGCAAAACATTACTATGGAAGAAGTAATTTTATATCAAAACTACTGCATTTGTTATGGGGAACTTTTGTGAAAGGTTGTACTATTGTACATGAATAATCTGTCTTTGAAGCAAGAGCAAGGGAGGTTTTCAGCAGCTCAGTGATGTTACAGTTTTCAAAGCTTGTAATATATTTAACATGACACTTTCCTTTCTGAAAAGTTTTTCATGTTAGTGGGGACATTCATAAGCAAATGTATTTGGAAAAGTGGGTTATATGTGTCATAGTGAGCTTTCAACTTAAGCCGTCTTGAATAATATTAATTAAGCACAGACATTAATAGTATTTTGTCACAAAAATATCATGACAAAGAAAAGAGTCAGCAGACTTCCTTTTTGGCACCTGTAGTCCCATTTTTAAAGACGACAAACTCTTTTATTAGATGCTTATAATACATTTTATTTTTATTTTATTGTAACTTTTTAATTTTGCTAAAAAAATTCAGAATTGGAACATAAAGGATTTATATTTTTATGAGTATCTGAATTTGAATACTTCGAAAAAGAAGTGTCAGCAATCTGAATCTATTTTTAGAGTCCCAAGACCACTGTTTTTGAATTTGTTAGTTATTTAATGACAATGCAGAACAAGATGCTGAATCTTCAAAAGAGTACATTTTGCTCCCAGACGATCTGTCTGCAACTTTTTCTCTGAAACACAGTATTGAGTTTTCACACATTCTGCCTCTCTGATATCCCCTGACTCCTCTCATGTACACTTTCTCAGAGTAGAGCTCAGTACCTGTGTCCACAGTCTTCACTTACCAAGAGAAACTGTGTCACCACTAGCAGGGAGTGGTATTTTCATATTATATTGTGCCTAGGCTAAGAAATTATTTTAAACCATGTATCTGTTCACTTCACACTTTATGTTTACCTTTGCAAAACCATGAAGCTTAGGATCACAGAAGAACTGGTTAAAAAACAGGAGAATACAGCTCAAAGGTCAAAGAAGTTTGTCTAAGCCTTCTTTAGCATTTATCACAGAAAATTTAAATACAATGAGAAAATAAATCCTTTTTATTCTAGATATTTGACTTTGAGATGCAGTTGGCAACAGAAAGTCTGCCCTTCTCAAACTTATTATACACATAGAGAATAGGGAACTGTGTTGAGATCAGTCAGTTTTCAACAGCAGATATAATGGACTCTTGGAATTATGTATCAAGCATAACATTTCTGTTGCTGTGTTGTAGGCGTTATTTCAAAAATCTGTTAGATGGCAAGAAGGACAAAAGTATGCAGTGGCATCCCAAGGGCTGCTTAGCAGCTGGAGATTAACCCACAGAGCAAGAGAACTTAAAGGGTGCCGTTTCTTTCCAGCTGTGGTGTGTACCCTGCTCCAAGTGTGCTGTACTGCAGGGCTGCTGCTGGCATGTACACCCTCCATACCTGAGGAGAAATGAGGGAGAGGAGGCCCACAGAGAAGCAGGGTCTGTAGAGGTTTGCTGGGAGTGGTTGTTGCTGTAAGGCCTCTCTGCCTTGTGTAGAGACAGAACAGGATTTGGTGGTTTTTAAAGAAAACTGGTGCAAATGCACAGTGGGTGTATGCAAAAGATGAACAGAAAAATCAGCAGTTTTAAAACAGAGTTAGTCAGAAACTAATAGAGAAAACAATGTTTTGCTGAAGAAAGTTAAAACTGACCAAATTTGCTTTATATTCCTGTGATGCAGTAAGTTATATAGTTCCATCAGGAGAATTTGGACTGTATGCATAATAGCTACCTATAATCCATTTTAACAAAACTTCAGACTGCGATTAAAATACATTGAGCTCTCATTTTTATCCCAAATGGCCTTTGTGCAATTCAGATTGCATTTCTGGATTCACATTGGATGTAAGAATATTTTTGCTTCTTACTGTGAGCTACAATTTTCTGTCCTTGCATCATTCCTATTTTACTCTGCCCAGGATAATTCCCGATTGCACTGTAGAGTTAGATTCCTCTTTGAAGAATTTTGTGCAAAGAGGAAAGTTAAAACTAGGGTCCAAATATGAAAACATAGTTTCAGATTGCTTTTAAAAATTAAGGTGATGTTTAGTAAGGTGCAGTTTATCTTGAGCCTCAGCCTTCATGGATCCTTATTGTCTTTTTCCCTACAATCTTGGAGAGTGTGAGTACTTGCAGAGAGATGAAGGGGTGGGTTCTTTACATCTCCATTTGTAACTTCTTCTGTGTTTTCCAAAAGTAAGCCATGAGGTTTTCAATACCTTCTTTATTAAAAAAAATCTATTCCTTGCAGTCTTGCAGTACCTGCAACAACACTAATGAAAAAGACAAAATACACAAAAAGACTAATTGGGCTTATACTACTCAAGAGTAGACAACTATGTTATAAAAATTCACATATGTAGATACTCCAGATTCCTCTTTGATTAAATATAGAGAAATTGCCATTTTCAGGGCAAGAATGACTGATCTATTTAAGATATCATCGTTAAGATAAGATGAAATGTGCTGTAAAAGTATGCAACATTGTCTTTCTTCTCTTCTCTTCTCTTCTCTTCTCTTCTCTTCTCTTCTCTTCTCTTCTCTTCTCTTCTCTTCTCTTCTCTTCTCTTCTCTTCTCTTCTCTTCTCTTCTCTTCTCTTCTCTTCTCCCCTCCTTCCTCCTTCCTCCTTTCTTTCTTCATTGACTGAAAACTAGAATACATTTCTGATTCTACTATAATTTAACAGCCATCAACATTTAATCAAATGACCACCATTAATTTTGGTTTGAATGTTGCAAGTTATGAAGAGTAGTGGTGTCTACAACAAAACCAAAAGGAACATCTGATATAAAATATGTACCCCTGCAATGGTTTTCTATTAAGAACACCTAATATAGGCCATACTACACTTTTCTGATAAATTTAACAATTTAGCAGAAAAGTGTAGTATGACCTATAGTAGGTTTAGAAATAATTGTACACTTTTCTGTTAAAATTGCCCCTGCAAAGATGTAAACTTTACTAAAACCAACCAACAAAACCCACCAAAGCTTGTTCCATATGTCTATTGACATAGTCAAACCTTATAAGCACAGGGATAGCATTCAGATCTCTTATTTCAGACTGCTTCATAGCAAGTCCTTTGGTGGACCGACAGCTACCAGGCGTACAAGGACTGTGACACTCAGGCTGAAAGTGACATGCCTGGGACAAGAGAGTGAAAGATATCCTTCAAAAACGTTAGGGGTCACCAGTTCTCTGGGGCTTTTTACTGCTTCCTGATGTGGAATAAAATTTTGGTATCCTCCCATGGGACATTTTAAAATTAAATTCCTCATATTTTCCCAAATTTTAAAAATATTCTAAACAGCAGTCTAGTCACAAATTAGCTTGTAATATTCAGTTGCTGGATTTTTTAAGGGTTTTAAAAATGCTTAGGATCTTATATGGGGTTGTTTTGCAGCAAACTATAAACCTGAATAAGATTTAAAGAATGTCAGTGTTATTAACTGAAAAAATCATAATTCTTTTTTCCTGAAATTTTAAAAATAAACTTATTCTGTGTAGTAAAATTAATTTTCCTGTCTTAAATTTTGAAAATTCCAATTATTTTGCACAGACTCTCCTGCATGTGGTAGATATATTGTGATGTTGTGAAATTGCTTAACTAAAGTTTGAAATGCCAGTGACTAGAGTTCTGAATTATTGTTCAATTAGCAGAGGTGATGGGTTTGGATATTACTTGTAAAACTAAATTTCCTGGGCTACCAATAATTGCTTTCATGGAATCATGCATCATGATTTTTCTTCATCAGCTGCAGTGCATTAGTGCCCAGTAGCCTTTAGAGTTTTTCTTTCAGCATCAACAGCTTTAGGGATAAGGCTTACTCACAATTTCCATCACTCCTTTCAGTTTTCAGAAATATTTCAAGTGGTTCATTTGCACTATCAAATGCTCTGAATGCAGGTAAGGTTTTTTATTGTCCTAGACCTTTGAATAGATCTACTGTTATTTAATTGTGCTAAATACTGAAGAACTAATCCATGTTCATGATCACTTTATCTTCTATAAAGAACCTCTCTTTCTTTCATAGTCATCCCAAAGTTTTTCTTAAAGACAAAGGTAAATGGCTTTCAAGAATATTCTTTCAGTTATAGTGTCTAACTTAAAAAGAGGATACATGCTATGCATGAATGGCTTGAATGCTACAGTGTTCCTTATCCATAAATAGCACCTAATTCTCACCTAATTGTAACTAAATTAAAGCATTCATTATATACTGAGTTTATTTGTTCAGAAGAAAATAGATGATATGGAAACTGTGATACAAGCATTCAGACCTTGGTCCTAGGCTTAAAGAAGGAAATGGCAAAGTTCCTATTGACTCTAATGGTCTGGAAGAAGAAGACTGGAAGAAGGTTTGCTGCAGAAGATTTTTATTAACTGTGCGAGACTTTGACACAGACTGACAGGTTTAAACTTGAGTAAATGTGTTTTCATTCCAGGCACTGCCTTATGAATGTTTCATATTCTCATCACTGTAGTCCCCACTATGTTTCTCACTGTCATTGTTACAGTGTGGCAACTATTCATGTAATAAACCTATACAGAATAGAAGAGTAGATTGTGAAAAACCAGTGGGAAAGCAGTGACATTTTCTCAGACACTACTGAGGTCAAAGATCAATGTCTCTTCCCTTTCATGTAATTTTGACAGCATATTCAACATCTGTTATGAATTCTGCATCATCTCTGCTGCAGGAAGTAGAATATAAAACTATGTACATTTTAGAAACATGCACTTCCTTAATTGTTATCTGCAAATGCTTTGCAGTGGCTGTGGCTTCACAGTAGCACAGCTTGTAATTGCTTGTAAACTGCATCAGGGCCAAAGTTTTCCAACTGTCACACATCCTGTCATTCAGAGGCAAAGACAAGAATGATTTCTGTCCAATTAGCGCAGAAATATAAACCTCTTTAGCTGCAGAAATTCAGATACACTTGGATGAGAAGGAACTTGTATTTCTATGACTGTGTTGATGGAAAGCAAGAGCTGAATTCCAGCCTAGCTACAGGAAGACCTTATCAACCTTCTGTCTGAGGCTGATGAATTTTTCAATTCCATTCTGCTAGTCTGCTAATAATAGACACTAGACCTTTAATCTTATTTATTTATTTGATCTTGCCTGCTTTAACTGGATAATTGTTGATTGCTAACTTTATTTGGCTTTTTCAATTAGCTTAATTTTTAGAAAATGTTCAGACACTGGACTGGATTTTGTCTATTACTGTTCTATAAAATGGGGGGTGATTCAACAGAAATCAATATTGTTTACTGCACTGTCCATTAAGGGATGGATCTTTTTCCTTTGAGCTTTCATAGGAATTGGTTAAGGTTCATAGTTACAGATTAAAAAATACACAAAAAAGATAAAAATTCATCTGAAAAGAAAGTTAATTTTGGTGAGCAGAGACATACTTGACAATTCTCAGCATTAATAAATGAGACATACTAAAAAAAAAAAAAAAAAAAAAAGCAGAACTTAAGCTATTTTGCAAAAGAAAAGAAAAGAAAAAGGAAGAGTGTGAAGTGGGTTTTTTCTGGCTGGGAAATGGATTAAGAATCTCTCTCCCTGGCAACTTCTTTCTTTTTTTTTTGGTAGCTAGCTTAAAGAAACACCCTTGTTTATTTTGGCTGTCTGAATTTTCCTGCTGTAGACAGAAGAATCAGAAAGAGAGGGATGTAACAGCACATCTGCAAGTGGATGATCAATCACAGTCACATACTGCAAACAGAAATAATGTTTAAAAGTGTTAGCAATGATCTGGTGATATTGTAGGTCTGTTTTTCTTTCAGAATATACATGTCCAATACATCACTGTTGAGAAGCTTTACTTTCTTAGCTAATGTAAAATTATTTCAGTGAATTAGCTCTGATAAACTTTCATTTGTAGATGCCTATTTTATCTTCAAAACTAAGGGAACAAACATCTTTCATTATTTTCCTCTCCATCCTCCCTCCCCCAAACCCTGAATTGTGTATTGATGTCCTTGACAACGCAAAAAAATTCTCCATTAAACAGGGAGGAACAATCCAGAATAATTAAGAAAGCTGCATCCTTTCATTTCCACATAGCCTCTGGAAAACTCATGCTGTGAGAAGAATTTTTAACCATAGAGGACTGTGAATTGCACATGATAAATAACTGTATAATCTTCTCCAACTCCTCCCTTAGAGAAGTTGAAAGGAGGAAAGAATCCAATCTTTTGGTCCATATATTGACATGACGAGGGAGGGACAAAGTAGCGTTTTCTTATCTATCCCTTTAGTGCCATGAAAGACATTGAATGCAAGTTGCCTGCAAACAGATGTCTTTATGTTTTGAGAGAGTGCAGTTATTTGAGGAGAGAGCATTGCTAGAATGAAGGAATATTCCTCCTCACTAAAAGCCACAGGCATTTTCTTTACATAGTTGCTCTTGACATTGGAAGAAGTGCTTTGCAAAATTCCCATTCTGCACCTGTAAATTCCCCTAAGGCACATCTGAAACCTTAGGGGATGGACAGCCAGGGGCAACACATGGGCATGGTTAGGGCCTACGTGCATGTGAGATGGTTTTTCAAGCATACCTCAAGGTCAAAGAATCCACGGGAAAAATATCCCACAAAAGTCCCTGTGAGTTCATAGGACTGTGATCCCTGCTGACTCTGTGGGTGTCCAGACACAACCCCCCCAACATTCCTCAGCACATGATGCAGTGGAAACTGTGGCTCGAGCCTGGAGATCATTCTGCCTGATTTTTGGCCATCCCATGACTTTTTTCCATGGGAGGATGCTAACTGAGCCAAAGAGTTTAACTGAATCTGGCAATTCTCAGCCATTTGCTGGCAGCCACCAATTTGGTGAATTGACATAATTTGTGACAGTCTAAGTATGGGAAACTAAATGGAGACCTTTTTATTTTAAAAAGAATTAGCTCAGCTCCTGTGAAGAAAAAAAAAAATGTTTTCCAGGACTAATTATTTCTTGTGTCTGAAATGATGACATGGGCAGTATAAAACTGCGGGATGAAGTGGAAAACCACTGCTCCTAAACAAGACAAACCAAGAGTGCCCAAGCCTGTTAAAAATTCTAGGAAACAGGGAAAAACTCCACAGTTTAAACTGTAACTTTAGCAATGAGCGGTGCTCTCAGTAAGAGGTAATACACAACTACCCAGGGAAAAAACAATTTCTTCCAGTCTTTCCTGCACTTCTTTTCATTGGGAAATGAAGCACTACTTTTTGCTTGCTTTTCCCTCCCTTATTCAGCTGTCCTCTAAAGTGATTTCTTCTTTGACATGCCCACATGAATGTTGCTCATCACGGTGTCCACTCTAGCTACCAGACCAGGCATGGAGCTGGAACTACCATCATTTGGGTTGTCTCCAAATTTAAAAGCTTTCCCTTGTAAGCCTGCTTTTAGTTCCTCTTGTTCTTGTGGAAAAGGACCCCTGCTCAGTAAAACTGCCATTATTAAACCTAAAAATGAAACACTGCTCTTGAAAGGGTACAACACTCAGGGAAGGCAAACCATGGTGGAGTAAAAATCACAAAGCAGCTTACGTTTACTCTCTCCAGAAATGCTATCATTGCATCATACTTCAGCTGGCAGTAGCCAGTAGTCAAAATGTTTCCAGAATGCTGGGGCTTGTGTTTCCACCTCTCTCTTCCCTCTTGCTCTGAGCAGAGCTATTTACTGAATCAGCCTCAATCACTTCAACTGATTTTCAGCCCATAATTTTTTTTGTCTCCCTGAAATTAATTTCAACATGTTAAAAAGTGTTCAGTGTTCATCTTTTGTGAGAAATGAAAATAGCTTGTGGTCAGGGATGTTATTTTTTCCTTTCCATTTAAACAAGAGAATCATGTGAAAAATACAGCCTAGAGTTTAAAATAAGTAGATTCAGGACTCCAGAGAATTTAAACAAAGTAAAATGAGCCTTGAAGTCCTTTCTGTTTAGCTATGTGTTACAGCTGAATGTTCAGTATAAAAGCAGTGTATTATACAAGAAAAAAAGAGACTATTGGCCAAATCTGCTTGCATTTATTTACCATAGCAACTCATCAAAATCTTGAATACAAGTGATACACCCTCAACAACTATTAGTAACACCACTAAAATCAAGACATATTTCTTCACATGGGCACTAATGTAAAATGGAATATTTGACACAAAAAAAAATACAGAACTCAGAAAATTATTGTTATTTGACCACATCCAGTCTTCCCAGCATGTCAGCTTCTTAATAAATACTAAATCAAAAAGTTGGACTACAAGCAAAATATAGAACCTAAATATGACTGTAAAAATGGTATTCAAGACCAGGTTGGGTGAAACTCTGAGCTGTCTGATCTGGTGAAAAGTGTCTCTTCCCATGGCAGGGAGGTTGGAACTAAATTATCTCTAAGGTCCTTTCCAACCCAAGCCATTCTGCGATAATTCTTTGTGTGCTTTGTTCCTCTTATTCTTTTCTTTTATGCTGTGTACCCTTACAGGCTTAACAATCTTTTTTTCCTTTTTCACTGATTTGAATTTTTGACCACTGAAAATTTTTAATCAGGCAAATTTTTGTCTCAGAAAAGATATTAAGCCAGAGAAATTATAACATTATATTTAACAATTTTTCTTTTTCCAATGATAAAGAATATTTTAGTAACCATCTAGGGTGTCAAATTGAGTTATAGATATATGTTGCATGAATACCAACAACAAAGTAATCACTGAAATTTTATATTTTGCTTTCTTTTAGTTGAAAACTATTTATTAATGCAGTATGCTCTCAAGGTTTGGTGATTGGATAAGCCTCTTACATCATATATGCTGCTGGCTGCTTGAGTGATTTGAGTATGCATCTTCTTGTTTATTAGGCTAAAGTTACACTGCAAAAAGTTAGATTCATATTTTTTGTACATTTCTGAATATATAATTGATGAGTTCTAATTTTCATGGTGTCCCTTATTCTCTAGAGCTATTTCTCTGTGAGACAATTTTTCTTCATTTTTAATGAGAAACTAACCAGTACTTTACTGGTTAATAACAAATGAAAAATAAATTTGGAGTCAAGTGTGATTACTTTTCTAGAAAGGAATAAGCAGAATCTTATACAACAATCTCTACTGCTTGTTTTCAGACACTAAGTCTCTCTGCACTTAGTTATGTCTCTAAAATCCACAAAATCGCCTTTTCATCTCAATTTCTCCATGATTCTTCTCTGTGTATAAGCCTGAGCTGTGTGAAGTGAAACATTATCTTAAGTAAATTTTCTTTTAGTATACTACAGGTTGAGGTGGTTGATCCCATTTTCTACATCAAAATACTCCTGCAGTAATTTGTCTCTCCAAATCCTGTTCACAGTCCATCCTATTAGTAAGACTTCTTTGCCAGAAAAGTTTTCTGAAACACGTCTATAGATGGATTGTATATATTTTGTCTGTTATCTAACCAACATATCTATGGAAGTTAATTTTCTGATCAGGAAAACTTGCTCAGTGTGTTGAAGAACTTAATAACTCATTTGTATGTCTTACTACTAAGACACAGTGACCCAGTTAAATTTCAGATTTCAAAATAAGATTGAACTATTTCTATGTTTCATAATTTTATAAACGCAATCATAATTTTAATTAGACTAGATATCTTCTGTGTTTGTGAAATTGACTCTGCTTCTGGATCTAAAAGCAGCTTAAGGTTTCTTACCTTTACAGAAGAACCTCAGAAGCATGGAACTTATTCTAGGCTTTGGATGTGTAATTTCTGCTGCTGGTAAAATAAGGTGGGAAGTTGCTTGGAAGATCATGGAAGCCTTTCTTTTCTTTGTGACATCCAGAGGCTAGGAAACATTGAAAGTCACAATCAGTGTTGCTGCTGGGAAAGACAATGAGTAAAACATTAGCCAATAGCTCACAATTCCTCATTCAGTTGCATCAGTATTATTTAACTCAATGCCTCAAAGCTTTTAGCAGGTGAAGTAGGCAGTCTGACCAGAGCAACTTCACTGCTGCTAACACTCTTTGTTTATGCCTGGAATTAACCCTGACCAAAATATTGTCATAATCTCAGTCATTTATTCATTATTTAGAAGTTAATCTTTGTTTAAGTAGTATATGTCTATATATACATTCAAATAGATAGATTATTTGATCTGATCTTTCATAGTTTTTCCCAAGACATAATATTCAAAGGTAACCGTTTGTGTTAAGGACCCAGTAGAGATAATTTAATATTGCCTTACCTCTAGAGAGCAGTTGGATTTACCTAGTAGCAAAGCCATAGATTCAGATATCCCAGGCATATATAGGTCAAAATACTCACCAAAGAACAATAAAAGCATGTCACTTCTGTTAGCTGATCTTATAAAAGCTGTCTTGTGTCACTTCAGGCCTGAATCTTCTGATTTTCAATGGAATTGTTCCATTTTATCTGAGATGTAAACTTCTTTGAAATGGAAATCCTAATCATTACCTCTTGACTGCTTCAAAGGATTGATAGCCCACTTTGAATCTCTTTGAAGTACTTATTTCAAATTAAAAAACAAGTTACCCTGAAAGAAGACAATTATACCTTGAGCAATAGACATTCTTTCTGAAAGGTTTCCTGGTCCATGAGCATCTTTGAAGTATATATTGTTCACCAATTGTACCTCAGAGTTTAACCAGTAATAAACACTCCCTTGTAATATAGAGATACAGTTTGACATTTTAAGAGTCAAAGAGGAATTACAATTAGTTTCAGTCACTATGTACAACGTTTCTCCATATAACCAAAATAATTTGAGAAAATCAGGTATTATAGGACTAGCAAGAAAAAGATGTCTTCTAACTCTCAACTTCACATCAGACTACAAGTTACAGGATTAATTCAGCTAAAAAAAAAGTGTAATATACCCCCTTCTTCTCCTGAGAAAATTAGCTGTTCATTTTGACTCTTTATTTACCTAATCAATAAATAATTTCTGAAATTCAAGACCTCTAAGTCTGTATTGGTTAAATTAATGTTCAAGGGAAGATGTGATGTTTCCAAAATTTATACATTAAAACTGGAGTAGTAAAATCTCTGAACTGAAATTTTATATTCTTGACTTCTCTGAAGAAAATGATACGTACAAAAGATTGTGATCAACTTAGATTTATGTGTTGTTTTCCTCTACTTTTCTCCTTTATGACTTGATTATTTTTTTATCCCATTTTAGTCATAAAATTAAAGAGTAGGGCTGAAATAAAGAAAAGATAAAACAAAGGTTTGGAATCTGATCTATAACCTTTAAATAAATGAATAGCCCTTCTTTTTTTAGCACTTTAACTTGACTTTAATTTTTACAAATTTTCATGATCCAGGCCCATAGGGGACATTCATTATGTATCTAAGATGCAAGTAGGGTTAAAGTGGTATGTGGAAACCCCCAATACAACAATCTGTTCTGTGAAATCCCCAGTCATTCCTGACTGGCATCTATTCTCAGAGTTTACCTGCCCCACAAAATTTTCCTTGTGTTTAGAAGAGTCAGCAGACCGAGTGGCCTAAAGAACTGATAATAAAGGAAGAACAGGCACAATGTCACCTTTCCCATGCAAACTATATTCTTGCCTCAAAGCATAGTTAATTCCATCTAATTTGCATGTGTACACAATTGGCATATTATGATTTTCATGGCTGGCAAAAAAAACAAGAGAACGTTGGACACTATATCGGGAGAATTCATGCTTCCCTAAGAGGAGGTAAGCAGCTGGCAAGCATCAAATGTACTGTGATCTGGGTTTTACTCAAGAAACATTATCTTGACAGTATATAAACTATCTTTACAACCCCCTCTCCAGCATTCCCTTTCAAGGAAAATTCCTAGAGAAGATGACTAAATAAAAGCTGCTCAAGGAGGTGTTTCATACTTCATCCTCCTGTTTCATACATCAGGCTCTAAGGGGAAAAAAAGGGAAAAAACCATCTCACTTGTCTGATTCTTGATACCAAATATTTTTTATATAATTAAGTTCAACAGCATTTAAAGTTACTCAAGTTTTGCCACTACAGGCCCTTCAGATCAAGATCAAAATGAGATTCAGTGTTATTAGTCCATTTTCACTTGTGTTGATAATGTTGATCCACTTATTCAGATCCTTCCTGGTTTTCTAATTAGAAATTGATTTATTGAAATAAAACATGATTTCTCTAGTTGTTAAAATAGTACAGTCAAGATAGAACATTCAAAACATAAAACAATGTATTTTTACCATCCATGAATAGAGAAATCATTTATCAAGTGAGCTGATGTTCAAATAATGATGTCCAAAACCTGATCATGTTATTCTTTCCACAAGTGACAATAATGAGTAACACAGAATATGAGCTTAAAATGGATAGAATGGAAGTCAAAGCAAAGGAAACTCACAGCATGTCAAAAACATCACTTAGGGGATGCTGACCAAAACTGAACAAAAGGCAGGGAATGACATGAAGAAGTGCCTTCATCTATCATTTTTTCTCCTCTTCCATACATAAAAACAAACCTAACTATGAGAATTCAGGCCTTGGATTGAATAAAATTGGAAAACACACTAAACATGTGAGCATGTTATTTTTTCCCCCTAATAGAACACTAGTTCTCTGAAACAGAAATACCCAATCCCTAGGTGCCACAAAAATACTTCTGAAAATCAAATATCTCTTTATAGAACAATCCAGAGTATTGGGAGATGTCAAGAGTTATACCAGAAAAAAATTCAAGTCACTGGGCCAAAAATCTCTCTTTATGTGTATGCAATGGTCATTGACCTCAATGTAGTTAAACCATGGTGAGCTGGTGAGGCTGTGCCCTGTGTTGTGTGTGCAGTCCATTTGCAAATAGGCACACCTATGGCTTCATCTGTTTCAGGTTTTCTCTCATGAGGGTGTGAGTGAGGTCTTTTTAGTTTTCAAGCCAAAATTTGGGAGACTCATCAGACTAACAACATAGATGATAACTAATGATAGCATGATAACTAATGATAACATGATAACTAATAGCTTTTTGAGTTACCAGAAAACTCTTATCACCTGGAGAAATTGCAAGGTAGGGTGTGAAAATTTCTAGCCATGCGTGGCTCTTGTAGTAAGTCTCTGTTGCTGGAGGTTGTTCCTCTCATTCCACTGCTTTTTACATAGTTCATAGCTTTTAGCAGCTCTGTCTAGATGCTTTTGACACATGATCAAGTATTGTTTGAAGGTTCTAAATTGTTCACTTCACTTTAATCATCTTCTTAAATATCTGAATTGCCTGTAAAGTAAACAAAATAAGGAGAAGTATGTCTGTTTAAAAGAACAGGCTTTGAAGCATTTTCACAACTCTACCCATAAACAGCCTTACCCATGAGTCACAGTGTCCTTTTTCCCTCATTGCTTCTTTCTGGTTTAGCTCAAATATTCTACCTCAAATATTATATATAAAACATGTTCAGATGTCTTTCTAATGTGCCACCAATCATACAAGCACACAGATTACAAATACTTCAGAACATTGCAGTGAGTAGATAATAGAGAGAACACTGCTAATTCATTTTAGCTAATGTAGGACAGTTTTCAATGATATGTATTTAGTTCTTGATATCCATCTTGTATAAAATAGCTCCTGAAATAGTTATCTCATTCTTTCAGGAGACACATTCCTAAACCAATACATATTACACTGCTGAAAGTTTTCCTAATATCCAACTTATACATGTTTAATTAATTTGATTCTATTGCTATTATATACATCTCTCCACACCATACCTTCTCTTTCTTTACACATTTGGAAAATATCTAGACTGCTTAGACCAAATCCTCACTGAAGCCATGATGATTTAAACCAGATGAGTATCTGGCTCTTTATACCTACTAAATAAATAATTTTAAATCTTTCCTCACAGCTTAGTCTCTATAGATCCCTGTCTCTTACATTTTTAAATTTTTTTTTAGGTAAGAACAAGAGCAGAATGACAGTACTAGTAGTAGTATGGTCAGTCTTTGGTAATATGGAATGCAGCTTTCATCCTTCTGTTCCATTGATTCGGTTTGTCTGTTAACTTAATGGGCTCTATAATTATTTTAGTTGCCATTTACATATCTTGGACTCCTCCCTTATTAGAACGTAAAAGGTAATTTTTAAGTATTCTTTCCTTCTGAATTTCTCTTTCCCTTAAATACCTGTGGTTTGGAAAAGCTATGCCTCATAGGTGTAATGCCATAAAACATGATTTGTTTCTTCTCTCTCTTGCAATTTTTTCTAAGGTAGGGAACATGTCAATTCACAAACCAAATCTAAATGTAAACAATAATTGGTGTGTGCAAGGTATAAAGTAGCCATGCTGACACAGTAACAGAGATATGACTCTTGATGAATGAGGTTTAAGTTTGGTATGTTTAAAATTCTTTCTTTGGGCTAAACACTTGGGGTACACAGATTACTCCGTTGTATTCTGTTGCTACAGTGGGATTATCTCCTGATATGAGGCTGTGTACTCTGCTTCTCCCTGTGTAGAATAAGTAGTTACCAAGTCCTGTGACTGCTAACCCCAAATTTTAATCTTTTCTTCTGTTTAAATTTTTGAATGTTTTTGTTTCACCCTATTAAGCAGTAATCTGCTGATTTTTAACAGGCTTCGTGACTCATCTTATGTAATGTTATCCATTTGTTTTCTTTTAAATCAACATACAGTGTTCCTCATGCCTAGTACATAGAGTACATTTGAAGTTTTTTGGGTTTTTTTTACAGTCCAGTTTAGCCTCATTCTATGTCTAGGATTTCTAGCCCTGTTGAGCTGACTCTTGTGGCCTTGAAATACCTGGCAAAGGCCTCAGGTACAACCTAACTCGCTTAAGGCATAACATGATCTTAGCCAAAGCAGCCCTGACTGGCAAGGTCATGACAATAACTATTAGTGTAATCAGTCCTGAAAGACACCCATGAATCAAGACCTTGTTGTGTAATACCTGCTGGTTTTAACTGTGGCTCTGTCTCCTGGGGAAAAAGAATGATGAATGCTGGATCCCTGCAGTTAAAAATAACTTACAGGTAACATCCCTGGGGTACAGATGTGCTCTTATAAATCTCTCTGAATCTTCCAGGACTTTGGAAGCTGCTCAAGGATCAGAGTTCTCAGCTTCTCAGAAATACACACATAGTTGAATTTTGTGGAAATAATAGAACAAGGACTAAAAGAGAAGGAAGACAATAGGATTGTGACAATTGATGCATAAATCAGGAGCCCTGATAGAAAGCTGAGAGGAGTAATTTTGGTTTCTGGGAAGGTGAGTGAAAACTAGGAAACTGAAAAAGGAGTTTCAAGGAAAAGCTAGAGACAGAATTTCAGAGCACTTCAAGGATCTGGAAAAAAAGATCAGAAGTATTCGTGTTATTTGGAACTGTCATTCTTCCCCACTTTTAATATTGCTTCCCCAATGCCTCTGTTTCATTTGAGAACAAGATTTTAACTTACACAGAGCTTTCTCTCCAAGACCAAATATCTCCCTTGGAAATGGTCATCCCTCCAATTTCATCATCCCTCCACTTTCTGCCTAACACAAGTAGACTAGATGAAGAAAAAAGGAGTGGGATCTTCTCTAAGATGAAAAGAAAGAGGTGAAGAAAGCAGTAGAAGTGGCAAACTCTTCTGAGATTGCAAGGCCTGAAGAAAGAGGCTGAAGGCAGCTGCTGTAGCCTCCATATAGAGTTGCATCATCAAGAAAACAGTCATGACTTCACAACTTCTCACATACATAAACAGCCCTTACAGAGCAAGAAATTGGCTTTTTGGATCACACATTACTTAAGTAGCAAATGGAAAGAAACTGCTGCATATTCTCTTACTGTCATGGTCTATTTTCCTGCCACAAACGAATTGAAATTTAAATGCAAAATTTTGTAGTATCTTACTTTTTCCTAACTACTTTGAAAATTGTCAAATATTATAATCTAGAACCTAGTATCATTATATGAAAACTATTTGACTCATAGCCTTAAGAAATTATGTATAAATGATGCAAGAACAAGTAGCCACAAAATAGATCACTGATCAGCAAAGAGCTGATTTGGAGCTATTTGGAGTTAATCTGAGGACATTTGCTTTTGCAATACCAGGTAACATTCATTTGTAGTTCAGAAATATGCTATGATAGCAATGTTTAAAGATGTAAATTACTCAAAACCAACTTGAAAATAGAAATCATGTGCTGACAGTGTTTAGCTTTCTGGCCTTTTTTGTGTCTTGTATTATATTTATACAGGTTTGCCAACTCTATTATATTGTATTCTTTGCTGCTCCAATGCTGTTAAATTTCTAGTTATAGTCACACTTTTTGCTGTTATATTCTTCGGGTATAATTGATGTCATTGTTTCAGTGTGTATGGAAAGACTCATATAGCTTTGTTTATGTTTCACAGCTTGGTAGTCATAGTTATTTTAACTGCAGGGTAGGAACAATTCTCAGAAAGACTATCTCTTTTTTTTTCAGAAAACTTTACTGCATTGCTAACTCTTTAACTCTTTTACTCACATTTGCAAGTTGTTTTAATTGAGAAGTAACCAGTACAGTGGCTGATAATACAGGTGAAGATAATCTAGGGCATGAAAACCACAGGATCCAAAAGATCCATACTCTGCTGGCAAGTAGCATGACAATGCACAGGAAGTCCCCCCTGAAAACAAAGAAGAACTTTACTGTGCAAGTGAATGTGCACTGAATCCAGCCCCCCTCCAGCAAAAAACTGATCTAAGTCTTCCCTTCTCTTTTGTGTTCTACCAGAGTGATAATTCCCCGTTTGCCTAGGTAATCTCTCTCTTTGTTATTACATTTCTTCACTGCTTATTATTGCACTATTACATTGCTTCACTGCTGATGATATTTTGGTTAAAAGACCGGTACCATGTAAGTCCATTCTTAAAATCACAAATGGTTTTAGTTCCCTATCTCTGAGAAAGTATTTTATCTACAGTATTTCTAAGTCACAGAGGTCATGCATAAAGCCTTGTCCCACTGAACTATTCAGTTAAAGCAAGATTAAAAAACACTGACAAAACCAAACTTCATCCTTCATCTGCAATGAATGATAAACTTCATTGAGTATGCTACAAGCTTCCAAATTTTCCATTCAGTAAAAGCCAATTATCACCAATCTACTGAGTTGGAAGCTGCCTTACATACTAAGGAGTCTTCTGATCCTGTGACTTGCAAACAACTTTACTAATTTTCTAGCTTTATCTCTTGTGAAGTTCCAAAGATGCTCTGTGATGGAAAAGCTTCTATCAAATATATATATTATTCTATTAATGAGAAGAGATATTTGAAAAAAAAAATGTAAATTACTTAGTAGTATCTGCTTTATTTCTTCTTACAGCCTGAGATCTTTACTTATATAAATTTTCATAGCAGAATCAGGGAGTCACAGAATGGGCAAGATTGGAAGGGACAACAGTGGGTTGTCAGGTCTAACCTCCTTGCTATGGCAGGGTTTTCCTAGAGCACAAGGCACAAGATTGCCCAGACAGGTTATTCTCTCCCTGCAGATATTCAACAGCCATCTGAACACAATTTCTTCTGGTGCTCAGTCACCTACACAGTAAAGAAATTCTTCCTCTTATTCAGGAGGAACTTCCTGTGCATTGTCCTATTGCCTGGCACCTCGGAGAAGAGCCTGAGTCTGTTCTCTTGACGTCCTCACTTCAGGTACTGATAGATGTTGATGACGTCCCCTTCCCAACATCACTTCTCAGGGCTGAACAGGCTCAACTCTGCCAGCCCATCCTTTAAAGAGAGATGCTCCAGTCTCTTAATCATCTTTATCACCCTCCACTGAATCCACTCCAGGAGTTCTATGTTGTCTGTTTTTCAATGAAAAGTACAGAACCGGGGACAGCACTCCAGATGTGCCTCACCGTGGTTAAATAGAGAGGCAGAATTATCTCCCTCAAACTGTTGCCAATGCTCTGGGGGATTCCTTTGATCTTGGTCACAGGGGCACTGCTGGCTCATGGACAGTCTGCTGTCTACCAGGACCCCCAGGTTCTTCTCCGTAGAGCTTCTTTCCAGCAGGTCAGCCCCAGTCTGTGCTGGTCCATGGGGTTATTCCTCCCCAGGTGCAGGACCTTGAACTATCCTTTGTTGAATTTCAGACAGTTCTTCTCTGCCCAACTTCCCAACCCTTCTGAAGTAGCACTTTGAGGTGTTCACAGCACTTTGGGGTGTTGGCTGCTTCTCCCAGTTTTGCATCATCAGTGAACTTGTTGAGGATGCATCTGCCCCTTCATCCAAGTCATCGATGAATAAGTTAAACAACATGGAACCTTGGAGGACACCACTAGTGACGGGTCTTCAAACATGCCACTGACTACAACCCTTTGAGATCTGCTGTTTTAATCAGTTCTCAATCCATAAAAAAAAAATACAAATATTTGTATTTGAATAAAAATAATAATTGAAAAATATAATAATAAGTATTGAGAATCTCATTTTCTGGTTTGGTTTGGGTTTTTTGATTTGGTTTTGGTTTTGTTTTGGTTTGGCTTTTTTTAATCTTATGGTTCAAAAGAGAAATCATGAAATCTGTGATACCCTGATAATTGTTTCAATATAGAAATTAACAAGTGGCAGAGCAGCAAAATTTTATCTTGTCAGAAACTTTCCATTAGTCTCTGAACTACTTTTCCTAGGCATCTTTTGTTCTCATATCTCCTATTGGTTTTGCACATTTGAAGTAGAAAGCTAGATATAGTTCTCTCAGTGTCCCCAGCGGCTGACAAAACAAATCTTCATGAGAACTCTCCTGAAACTTCCCAAAGGCCTGACAAAAGTATCTTACAGTGGAAGATGACTGGAAGTATTCTTACCATGGTAAGTAGAAAGTACAAATTGTATTTCTGCTTAACCATTACAAGTTTGACCAGACAAGTTATCAAAGAATACACTAAATTAAAATAGAAAACAGGCTTTTAGTCTTAAAACTTGTTTCAGTTGAAACTAATCAGTCAAAATATTAAAAAATAAAAAAGAGCTACAAAAAAGTAGTGATTAAAGCATTTTGCTTAATCTTATCTCAGAAAAAAAGTTAATTATTAAACAATTTTCTTATTCACCTTAATGAAGGCCATGTAACTATTTCTAAATCATGAAAAGACATTAGACAAGGAATGCACATAACGTGATTTTAATAAAACCTAGAGATAAGACTTACCTGTTGAAGATATAATTTATTCATTCTAATCAGATCCCACAAATTTAATCAATTTTGCTCATTTAAGAAGTACAAACATGCTTCAGGTAAAAGTTGAAAGAGAATAAAACTACTTCTTAAAAAAAACTTCAGGCTTGCCCTTACTGTGAGGAGTGTATTGCTTCTTTTGACTGTCGTGTTCCTTTTGTGACAAAGATTCTGTCTTTTACTCTCCTGCCTTTTCTGTGAGTACCTCTGCTATTGCTATTCCCTGAGGCCATGAAGTGTGTGAGAGTCAAAGCCTTTTTTCTCAGGGGGAATAAACAACCCAATTTCAGAGCTAAGGAGAGAGTGGAAGTCTGTTGGAAAAGATTACCAAACAGCTCCAAAGGATACCAATTAATGTTTTTAGTAGGCTATGCTAAGGAGTATGGAATACAGAAGCAAATCCCATTTTAGTTCAATACTGCAGCCTCAGTGGTCACTCAAAATGGCTTGTATAATGGTAAGCTAACAATAGTTTGGAGACTGTGAAGTCTCTTTTCTTTTTCAGCCCAAAATGAACGTGACATTTGTCCTGACTGTCAGCTCCCTGATGTTTTCAGTCTAAAGCACTCTTACTATGTCTCTGACTATTTAATCTGCATTCTCATTATAATCCTCATCTTCATTACCAAAAGCTTTATTTTTATATATACATGAAATTCAGAATTATAAGCTGTATTTGATACTTCCTGCAATAATTACATCTTGTCAAAGGTCAAAGATTGACTGTCATCTAAATAAGACACTCCCGAGGATGATGTTACAATATGTTCATCTTCAATTAAACTTTCTTCAATTAAACTTTTTATTAATATTTTGAAACTCTGTGACAAACCTGAATGGTTGTAGTGCATTTCCTATAATAGCACTGAATTTGGCCTCCAGAGTTTTACTTTTCTGTTTGCTTCTGCAGTAGTTAAGATATCCATCAGGTTTTTAATGATCAGAACCATAAGTTAAAGTGTAAATGTTTAGGGTTTGAGGATTTATGCTTTGTTTTGTAAGCCCAAAACCTTTTAATCTAGGTGTGTGAAGCTGTCAGTAAGACAATTTGTGATGTTATTTCGTTCTGCCTCTTCCCATAATGAATTGATTCACCTCTTGGTTTTCCATGTTGCCTGCATAACACCTGAATAGAGAATTGTAGGGATCCAGGTTTATTCAAAAATAAATTATGAAAATAATCTTTTTTAGGACCGTGGAAAACCTCCAAATCTCTCTCTGTTTTCAGTCTAGTTGAACTGCCATTTGAAAAGATCCTATCAACCATAAATCTAAATCCTCCCATGTAGTGTAAAACCATGAAATGTCTGGGCTGTATCAGTGCTTTTTCTCGTCATTAAGTCATGCCAAACTGTAGAAATGAAGGAATTCAGCCTTTTCTGAAAAGGACAACATAGCAAAAGAAAGAACTGTTAAGCAGTTTAAATTCATGGCTATAACATTCTTTTACTTAGGCTGTACAAACTACAACTTGATAGAAAAGCTTGATGAACTTAAATATTTTTACTGGCATCCTACAGCACTTCAGACAGTATGAAACTTCAAGAAAATAAGACTGCTCTCAGTCTGGCATCTAGGCACATCCATGGTCTAACCACAGTCACATTTTTTATAGGTATCATGGAACAGGAGAATTTTAAGTTATGTTTTGGAGGTGAACAATGAAGTGGCATCACAGGAACATTTCTTACTCATTCAGAGGTAGCAAGAAGCAAAGTACAATATCTTTTGTTTGGGAAAAAAAAATAGCTCTTGGCCAGTGAAGAAATGTCACAGTGAAAGAGGGGCAGATTCTCAGCAGTAAGAGAAATGATATACAATGTGGGGCTAGAAAAGAAAGATCTCAAAAGTGAATATAAAGATCTCAGAAGTGAAAAAAACCAACCCCTATGCAAGGTGTGACAGGCAGAAGAGAGTCAGAGAAATGGTGTGAAGAAGAATTAAAGGTTTTGAAGGAGGAATATTTTGTCAAAAAGAGAAGTAAAGAGACCTCAGAAGCCCCGGTCTCCACTGGGACTATTTCAATTTCCTGCAATGCCATACAAAATCTAGATATTTGCCTAGGTCCTAGAGGCAGACAAAAACAAAACAAAACAAAACAAAAAAAAACAAAACAAAAACAAAACAAAACAAAACAAACAAAAACCAAACAAAAACCAACCAACCAAACAAAATAATAATAAAAGATTTAAGTTTTATCTATCCTTGATTTTCAGGCCTAGTCTGGAAAAAGTCTAGATCCTTCTCTGACTTTCTAGTCCTTCTTTGGGCAAGATATTTAACCTTGATAACATCATGAGACCAGGCAGAGTTACCCCAGGGATACAGAGAGGGTAGAGATAGTCATGTTTCTTCCCAGCAGTCATCCAGGAGGCATAGGCACCCCACTGAGGTGCTTATGGATCTTCCTTCCAAACTGCGCCTTTAGGATATGAAAACTAAAACTTGGGAATGTTACTACCTTCAACAGAATCTCAGTCAGCAATTTATCAAGAATATTTTAAAAAAAATTTTAGTAAACTTCAGTGATCACCAGTGGACCATTCTACTTTTTTATAGTGAGGATGAATTATTGTTGTCTGAAGGGTAGATTTATTGCTTGTGAATGCTGTAGATCATAGACCAAAAAAGCCATCAAGCAATAGATAAATTTTTCAGATTAATTAACTATGGTGTTTGAGGCTACCAAAAACATATTTGTCACATTTTTTTCTAGAATATTAACAGTTTAATGTCAAGAATTCTCTGTTCCCACAAACTTTTAAGTCAATGAGTTCAAAGTTAATTCCAAATTGGTGTGTTGGATATAGAGAAGGATTAGCAAGAAAACCAGAACATAGCTTTTTTTACTTCACTCAGGGACTGGAAAATCGAAATGGACACTATTTACCAATAATAGTTTATAACCTGCTGTCAGGTATAAATATTGGTACAAAATAACTCCAAATAGTTTAATTTGTATTGTTAAAGTGACAGCAGTGTCTCATATGGTGGTTAAGCTTAAAAGCAGCCAGGATGCAGTGCACATCAGGAACAACTGCAGTACCTATAGCAGCTGCCTCACACAGAAACAAATTGCTGGAATGGTGCAATATAATGAGTGAAACCTACTTTCATTCATATATAAATTCTTTCTCTCTTGATCCTATTACCAGAGCAGCTCTAACTCTACATGCTATCTTCCCTCTATCAGTCTGGCTATTTCCATATGCTAATTGTCCAATCGCACATTTAGTGGTCAAATTCTGACTACTTTTCCCTCAGTGGTTTCAGTGGAATGCAACTCCTTGACCCTCCTTTAATTTGCATAGCATTTAAAGCATATGTCATTTTAGACTACCTGTCTTCAAAGTATGACTAAAAATTATCAGATAGATCAAAACCTGCTAGGAGAACAGAGGGATTGGCACACAGACTGAAAGACATACAGACCCTAAGATTGCATTTCTGGGCACTAGCCCAAGGTAAGAGACAAGATGCACCAGGTCACCAGCACCTCAAGGAGTTTCTAAGAGAACAAAATTACACAGTCATACACTTCTGGAGCATTCTTCTTAGCACTATATTCAAGCAGCTTGTGCTGCTTTTTGGCAAGACCACCCTGTCTTGGGAAAATATGGTGTCTCACAAGTTTTAAAGCATTCACCAGGTACACTAATAGGTTTGTGCATGTATGTTCATACTCTATATGTGCAGACTAAATGCCAGCTAAGTTATTTCCACCCAGATCACAAGTTCAATGAGTAGGAAGGAATAGTGTTTACACCCTGAAGACTAGAGGAAAAGTGTATTGTTGCTGCCCTAATAATGTCAGTCTAGGTGATGCTTAGGATAGCTTAGAAGCCAAACAAGTTACACTAATGGAACGTAATTCTTTCACTAACTGACACATCCTATCATTGAGAGCATAAACTTTTCTATTGATTTTGATTATGTGAATTTTGAGGGAAAATAAGAAAGCATAAGCAAAGATATTCTCTTGCTTCTCATAATACCGAAATAGTCATTAACCAAAGTGCTCAAATCATTTACTTGTTATGATGGAAATGGAAGATCAGTGGGACATAGAAACAGTGCTAAAAGTTATAGGAATTGACTCCTTGCCACTTTTTCAGAAATTATTCCCAGGAAGAAGATTTAGATTTATACTTGATGTGTTTATGTTTTGTAAGTGGAAGTTTTAATAGCTTTTCATGTTGTTGTTGACAGCTTTCTTTATAGAAATGGGGATTTTTCAGTATAATGCTTCTCATCAAGCAAAATCCCAAACCAGTGGGGAAACCAGACAAAACCAAAACATCCTTTTATTTTTTTTTTTAATCTCCTAGTTTCAATTAAGCCTTTACATAGAAAGATATTTTCGACCAGGTTGGAATTTAAAAGCAAAAGTAGGTAGAACACAGTTAAGTAGAATTGAGGTGCCTAGAATAATGAAAAGTGTTATAGTTAGGTTACTCCCATAGGAGCAAGAAGATTAGGCTTTTAAATTACTGCTCTGTGGGAGTCACTTCAAGCATTTGAATCTGGATGTTCTTTGTAGGTGAATGACCTAGTCACTGAGCTATTATCTGTGTTCTCTCTGTCCCTTACTAAAGGAGATGTCCTTCTATGTGCATATAACTAAAGATGTATTGAGAAAAAAGGTATACTTCCATGCATTCATTTGAGCAAATTCAATTTAAAAGTCCTAAATCTAAATATTCACAGCTGCCTCTACATTGATGACTATCGGTCCAGAAATTTTGCCTATTTGAATATATTTTTTTATTATTTCCAGCTTCACTTAAGTCTCTGCTATGCATTTACTGCCAGGTCATATCACCAGCAACATTCCAACAGTGAGACAATACCTAAAAAAAATATAGAGCCCTGCTTTTGAAAGAGATGCCAATATTCTGTATAACTTTGCTTGTGAGGATATATAAAGTGTATTGTGGTCTGCTTAGTGCTGAAGAGATTCACTGTGAGACTATAGTCACCTAGAAATCAAACTTGAAGGTACTGACTTACTCCAGGTAAAAATGTATGCAAACAAAATCATTGGAAAGTACTGATATACCAGAGAAACATGAAATCAGTTAGAAGGAGCTAATTTAATATTCTTTGACTAGACAGTGGTTGATTATTTCAAATAAATCCCAATAAATATGACTATCCATAAATACAGATAAAAGCATGGTAAGCTAAATTTTATCACTGGTTAAGAGTTGCTTTGTATCTTAAAACAGGAGAGCTATCTTTTTCACTTAGAGATAAAAAGTTGAAATTCAGCAGTCAAAATCTTTAATTTCATTTCATCTAATCTAAAGTGTCAAATTTTTACTTCATATACACTTTTAAAACTTTTATCCACAGAAAACCTTTAGCATTCCAAATGCCTTCTCACTCTAGACAAAATGAAACAACCAAATATAGAAATACTGGACCTGCTGAAACCATGGGAATTCACTTTTTGAGACAAATCTATCTATAAGATGCTGGTTTTATTGCCTCTATTAGAGTGGTTTTTTCCTTGATTCCTAGAAGAAATTAGCTAGCCATGAGCAGATTGTGAAGGTGTAAGGCAGAGTTATCTTCCATAAATGCATGTGTATTTAGAATATTTGCACTTCATAAATGAAAATCTAAATCCTCAAGCACATTTTGAAGCATCATAAAAATATTTGCTGTTCTGAATAGTGACAATCATGCACAAATCTGAAGAATTTTAGGGATCCTATAATTTCACCAAAGTGTTTCCAGTAGTATATATACAATAACACATATTTCTTTAATTTATATGTCTTTACATTTGTAGAATATTTTGCTGTTGCCTTATACTCTGATATGATTCCCATTGTAATAAACTATTTTAAAAACCAGTTAAGTATAACATAATTACATCCTATTTTGGATGCTGTTCAAGTGTTCCATTAGTTTCCCAAGATGTCTCTATTATTTCCACAAATTTGTCAATTTGCACTGTTGACATTAAATAAACTAGATGCTGTTCAATTCAAAGCTTTTACTTTTGGCTCTCGAATTCCACTTCCAGCATTTGCAACAAATTTCTTCTCTTTTGCAATTTATTTATTATAATTATCTGTGAAAAGGTTAAATTTTTAGATTCATGTTTGCATGCAACATGGCAATGCTGGGCTTGACATTATTTTTACAACTGTAGATGTTGTAACATGTTTACAACCGTAGAAAATCTTTTTGAAAATATATAGCTCATCAATAATCCAGCATGTGACCATTTTCAGTGGAAATAATTCTCATTAAACCAGTAAAGCAAAATGTGGGGTTGAGTTTTGCTGATTACTTTTTTCCAGCCTCCTTTTCCCCATCCCCATCTTTGTTTATGTTCTTCCATTTACTTAGAAGTTACTGTGCCATACTTTAATTAAAAGTTAATGGAAATGTTTTAAGCTTGCCTCTGAAATTGTGATTCATTGTAAATCATAAGTGTTGTCACACATATTATTTGGCAATACATTTCATAGGGATTATTGTCACCTTGATACTCAGTTTCACAGTAATGTCCAAAAACTCATTCAAAACACCTCTGCAAAATAAATCTCTGATCTGAAGTATTTGTGCTTCTTGATAGAAAGGCAAAATTAGGAGATGATATTATTGTTTCACTTTCTATTAATCCAGCACATAAAGACATCAGTTAGAATTCAGGCACTGCCGTGCTAAGCCATGCATAGACTTCACTTACATGTTGTTCACTGTAGCTGAAAGTAGGAATGTATTTCAGTATTAATAGTGTATGAAAAAAGCAGTAGGAGTCCACTAAACTGACCAGTTAATAAGCACAAAATAAATGCATGTTTATAATAATATTTTGACTGGCAGCTCTTTTTTTTTCACAGTGGCTTGTATGGTATTATGGTTTGGACATGTGACCAAAACAGTGTTGAAAGCACACCAGTAATTTAGTTATTGCTGATCAGCGCCTACACACTATCAAGGCATCCTCAGTTTCTCTTACTGCCCCAGCAGTGACTGAAGGGACATGTCACAGCTTGGCACTGTCTTCAGTAATAAAAATGATGTGAAAAAGGAGGAAAGGGAAACTTTGGAGTGATGGTGTTTGTCTTCCCAAGCAACTTTTAAGCCTAATGAAGCTCTGCTTGCCTAAAGATGCTTAAACATCTGCCTGCCAATGATGAGTAGTAAAATTAATTCCTTATTTTGCCTTGTGTGCACAGCTTTGCTTTACCTATTACGCTGTCTTTATTTCAACACATGAATTTTCACTTTCACGCTTCCAATTCTCTGCTGTACCGCCCCTGGAGAGAGGGACTGAGTCATTGTGTGGGGCTGAACATCTTAGCAGGGTTAACCCACAACACACTCATTCTCACAAACAAGGAAGGACTCTTTGTTAATGAGAAGGTTGAAGGCAGGCTTGGCTGCAGTGGCTGTAACAGCCAGGAGTTCAGCATCCTGTGATGAGGGAGCAGGGCAAAACCCCAAGATCACACTACTGGACTGCAGGAAATCAAGCTTAGGTCACTTTCAGATCTACCTGAAAAAGGCCCATGGAAAAAGACCCTGTGTCCTGGGTTGTAGTTTAGGATGTATTCTATCACCATCTTCAGTTAATGGCCCATCAGTGCCTTGCGAATGACTCATAGATAACTCCCTCCGGGGAGTTATCTCTCTCTTTAATGAGCCATCAAAGCCCTCTTCCATGACTCATCATCCCATTGTGAGATGCTCCGCCCACGAGGAAGAGTCAAGCATTCTCACCTGGATATAAGCTGGGATTTGGGACAGTAAAAGCAGCCTTCACCCACTGGATTCCTAGAGGACTGGAGCTACCAGACCTTTCTACGAGATTTCTGTTTCAGGAAGACCACCTCGTCTGGACTGTCTCCATCACCCTGATCAGGTTGTATTCTGACTCTGTCAGTGGTTTTTCTTTTTGTATTTATTTTATTTTGTTTTATTCTATTTTATTTTCCTTTTCTTCTCATTAAATTTTGTTTCTAACATAGAGCCTCTCACTTGGTTTGTTTTCAAACCACAACACCCTGTATGGAAGAGGGACCCAAAGAGTCAGGTTGATATTCGAGGATCACCCCCAAGCTCAAGAGCAGTCCACCTCATCAATTAGGAAATCAGGTAAAAAAATGACAGGTGGTCTTCATGGGAGCACAAGGAGCTTCTGGACAAACTGAAACATGAAAATGAAGTATATAGAAGGTAAAACTGGGAACAAGTATCCTAGAAAGTATGCAGAGGTGTTGCATGAGCATGAAGGAATGAAATTTTCAAAGACAAAGTCAAATGGAACTGAACCTTTCCAGTAAAGTGAAAGACAAGAAAGTATTCCATAATTACATACACGATAAAAAGAGGTCTATGGAAAATGTGGGCCCACTGCTGAACAGGTAAGTAACTTGGTGACTTGGAGAAGGATGAGATTCTGGGTCCATTCTTTACATCAGTCTTTACTAGCAACCTCCAGAGATTATGGCTTTCTTGTATTTGTATTTTTAATAATGTCTTATTTCTCTTTGTCTATCCCTACTCTTGAAAACAAACTAAAATGTCTATAATCATGTCATTCATTATCAAAATGCAGTGTGTTACAAGCAGACACCAACTCTCCAGTGGAGTTCTCAATGAGAGTCTCAACTTACTATTAATCCTGTCTTGTCTATCTTCATTGTTAAAAAAAGGTTGAGGTCTGTTATGCTATTGTACCTTGACAGCACCTTTCCCATTAGTGTAATACTAGACAGGCTACGGAGGGATTAGTACAATTGAAATCCTGGCAAACAGAAGAAATTAGAAGAGAGCATCATGCACAACAGAAAAAAAGAAGCATAAGACCTGAAATAAGCCAAGGAGAGGCACTCAGTGAATTTACTGAGGGAATTAAACAAAATCCATTTTCAAAACTAATGAGAACCCTTACACTGCTATCACTCCTCGAGGCATGGGACTAGAGATAAAAGCTCACATGAAGATTGCTAATAGCCATATACCATTCTGTCAGTAAAATTACTTCAAAAAAACTTTATTGAAGATAACTCATTCTCTGTGTTCTTTTTCTCTCCATTGTTAATACAAGCCTTTCTGTTTATATTGGCAAATTTTCAAAGTATAAAATGTTTGGTCTTTGTATTGCTGAAGCCATGATAAAAAGACCGAACATAAGTAGGATTATATTCTGAAGAGATTAAATTATGAGGATATAAATGCATATGCAGAGTATAATATAGGGGTTTTATCCTTTTCCAGGACTATAAAGAATTCAGCAGGAGTTACATCAGATCTCCAGAAATTTCAAAAATGGAAAAGCCTACCTCTATAATTTTAATTTGTTTTATTAAAATGCAGAAGAAAATAGAATCTCTATCCATATTACCTATGTATCCTTGAAAAAATTTTAGTGTATCCTAGCTACATCTCACCATCAAATTGTGGAGAATAGAAAATGTCACAATTAGCAACCTCAAGTTCTTATTGTTTCACATATCCTATGAATTACCAAAATACCAAAAAAAAGCACCCTATTCTGAAAATAAAAATACACACTTCTTTACAGAAGGATAGCATACTAAACAGACTCCTCCAAACATTTCTGTTCTACCACGTAACAACACTCTTTTATGCAGTGTTTGTTAGGCCACTTTTGTGAGTCTTTGCCAACTTGCTTGCAGTAGATATTGTTAATATGTAGTCAGCACAAGAGAAATAGTCTTTTCAACGGACTGTGTTTCAGTTTTGTCCTTATATATGTGGTGGTTATCCAACAAGAAATGTGTATGTTGGCTTCCAACCCAGTATTGTGTGTCAACATAATTTGTCTGACAGTAGAGGCCTTATTTCATTATTATTCCAGTCTTCTTTCCTTTGAGCAGCACATCTTTCATCTTAGATGTATTGGTAAATTTTTCCCTGTATGAGATTAGCTTAGAGCTGATGTTTACCACCTTAAATCTGATTTTGTGCACTTTGTAGGTGAAAAAGTAGGTTTAAATTGCAAGTTCTAACAGCAGATGATGCTGAGGATGTGTGTGGGTAAATGAACCCAAGAAGCCTGCTACTTCCCAGCTGCAACCAGTATAGGCTGCACTTAAATTTTGATAAAACTTAAAGTGAACAAATTAAGTACATCTTGAATCCTCCAAATAATAAAGGAACATGAGATAAAATCAATAATTTGGGGGGTGATCAGAAGTTGGGCTTATTCATATTTGGACTGGCGAAACCGAGGTCTTCAGGCCTAAAAGAATAGTTCCTGGAAAGAAGTGGTACTGGAAACAAAAATCAGTTTTGGAAAGAAGGTGAAGATTCTGACTGGAGGAAAGTTACCCAACATGGATTTGTGTCCAGTTTTCCTAGACCAGGAGCAAAGTGCAGGGAAGGGGAAACCTGCTGGGAGCACTGTTAGGAAACCAAGTGTAGGATATAATCAGATTGGGGAAAGTCTTTTTTTTCCTTGGCTCTAAATAAACCCCATCATACAAATCTAAATGACATTATCACTTACCTGTAGTCAGGTCTTAACTAATATTTGTCAGTCTGTGGGATTTTTGTGTTTCTGCTGTCCTGAATCTGTGAGTACCTCCCAAGGCTTAGGTCTCACTGCAGAGCTTATTGTCTGGATGGTTTATAATTTGTATGACACTTCTCTAAATGAGACCTACTTATTTGTGTGTATGTGGCCTTATCTTTGGCCTCTTTTTTTTAGTGATTCCTCATTTTCTTAAAATTATTTTCCCCATGTTCGTCTAATGGCAACAGACTACCACTGAGCTTGCAATTTAGGGCACAGAAAAGCTCCTTCCTCTGTGTCTTTTGTTTTTGCTATCAATTCTCCTGGGTTTTTTGATGTTCTCAATTGTTTAGAAAATAGACACAGATAGGTGTCACTTAATGCCGATTTTTAAATTTTGTTTCCCTTCTTCAATGACACTTCTAGGGTGTTTCCTTTCGTGAGTCTACTCACCTACACTAAGGTAAAAATGTACTATATTGTTTATGCCATTAAATCCTCTTGCTATCGTTCTCCATTTCCTCAGTGTGAGATCATAAACATATTCTTCTGTCACTTGTCTAGAATAGACACAGTTTCTTAATTTAGGCAATCTGAGACAGAGGATTGGGTCTTCAAAATATTCAGTCATAGTTACTACAAGTACTGGCTCCCCTTCTGGCCCAGTTTTCAGCTGGAGACTGGTGAATATGTCACAATGTCCCCAAGTGCATTAAGATACCTGCAGCCTTGAGCCTTGTCTTTAACAAAACATTTCCTCTGCCTTTTAATATTCTGTTTGGTTTGGGGGACTTTTTTTTTTTTTTTGGAGAGAAAGCATAGAGATAATCGGGCAAAAAGAATGTAAAAATACTGTATCTTTGTAAGATACTGTACTGCAGTATCTACAGGAATTTGAGGAATTTGAAGCAATTGTTGGAGTATGTTTTATTTTTAATTTTATCCCTATGAAGGGTTTTTCCATTCAGTTCTTAGTACCTTTCTTTCAGTGTATCAGTAGACAAAAAATTTCACTTTCTCATTTCCCCCCTCAATGATAAATGTTTTTTTAAGACTCATTTTGTCGTGCCATGTCTTCCGTGCCTGTACAAGTCCTATTGAAAGTCAGTAAAACATTCCCTGTGGTCCTAGGACTTTCATAATGCCACTTCTCTCCATTTCAAAGTGTCTTATTTTTGCTGCTGAATAACATTTTATTTCTCTCTTGCACTATCTCTAAAGTACTCCCTGTCATCAGGTTTCATACACCCTTGAGAAGACTAAACCTGTTAAAAAGATGCTCTTCAGAGATGTTATAATTGCAAGCAGTATTGTAGCTGTATGCACACAGATTGGCTTCCTGACATTGGTTTCTAATTCATTCCTTCTACAATCTTTCCCCAAGGAATTTCCCTTTTTAGTTTAGAAAATCATATCTGTGGTATTATTACTTGCCCATACCTTACCGTGCTGTCACTGGTTCAGACTTTGCCGTCCCAAGAAAGAACATTTAAAGAACTACAAAATATAATGGGACTTGCCGTTACTGCTGTGTACCTTGGTTGATCATTGATTATTATGCAAAGACCACGCTTAAGAATACATATGTAAAACATTAGATAACATCATATTACAGAGGCTCTAATATTTCTTTTTAAAAATTATTTAGAATCAGGATAAATGACAGCAGAAGGTCTAAGGCAGTGAGAGTTATACTATTTACGGTCTTGTGGGAGGCTTGAAGATTGGTAAAAGATTCCACAGAGAAAGAGGTGAAACAATAGCTATAATTCTCAAGGGAAAGTCTGAGATTTACTGAAAACTAGGACACATAGTCTGTTCTAGGAGCACATTAGAGCAACACCCTCTGATATATAGCTCATAAACAACAGTTATATTACTGCTGTTCTTCAAGGAAACTCAACTACAAGCATATTAACAGGAATTATAATTTTGTAAATAAACATAAATGAGATTAATACACTGGAACTTGCTGCCCATTTATTTAATCTAACAAAACCTACTTTTCAAGTCCAGTTGCAGTAACTGTTCCTCACTATGACAACATTGAGAGCCATTTGCCACTGAAAGTTATCCTATAGCAGAGGTCAAGCACTAGCCAACAGCTTTTTTTTTTTTTTTTTCCTCCCAATGGCCAGGTTTCACTAAAAAGACAAAAGGGAAAAGGAAAAAAACTATTTTTTGTGGGAAAAATTGGAGCATTAAAAGGTGATGCGACATAATTATTTATATTCTGTGTTCTGGAGAAAAAACAATACATTGTCTATTTAGAGAACTCATGAAGAAAAAAAACACTGGCTAATAGTTGTGCAATTCCTTCATCTTCTTTCTTAACACAAGATATTTTCAGAGACTATCTAAGCAGATTTTCCTTTATGTTTGAAAAATAGGTACCTACATTAGCAATGAGAGGACATTCTAACATGAAATGTGTATTAAACCAAACATCTACCTGGCTTACTGGAGTAATGCAGTGGTTCCTTGCGCAGTTCAGGTAAGCCAATTTATGTAATTACTGAATTTCATTTTGTTACTAACAAAACAATGTAAAAAGGATTCAGTCTTTCAGGAAGCAGAGATAAGGCTAGGTCTTCCAAGTTTCCAGTAAATCAGGTATGTCAAACATGAACAGTGATCCTGTTTTTTGTTATAGCTGTGCTGGGGCCACCTCAGTAAGTACATGCTTTTTACTTACTCAGTGGCTCTTACTAGCTTTCTTGCCTGAGGGCTTGGCTGGATCCATTTTGGAAGTGTGGACTTCCATCTGTTATTGGTCACAGTTTTTTTGATTTCACAGAATATTCTGAGTTGGAAGGGATGCACAAGGATCACTCAGCCCAAGTCATAAGTAAATGGCCCATATGGGGATAAAAGGCACAACCTTGGCACTATTAGCACCAAGTTCTGATCTGAGAACTCAGAACTGAGCACCAAGAACTGAGCTACTGTCATTAATGTCATTAATGGTGTTTGGCAGAAGTATGAGCACCAGTCTCTGCAATCCACAGACAAAGCTAGACCTATGCATCCATGTTATTTCCCATGGATTTTGGATACATCAGGTTTGTAATTTCTGTGTATGTAATACCTTTTATATAGACCCTGTACACCTAACTCCGTGACAAATGTGCAGTAGTCGTTTCTCTGGAATTCTTGGTAGTGCATTTAGAAGCCTTATAGAGCTACAAGATACCATAGAATTCTTATTCTCCAGGCTAATTTTCTAGACAGTAAAGAAAATATATTTCACAATGTATTGGAAAGTGGAACTGAGTAGTTGCTACAGCAATGTCTTCTCAGACACTCAGACCTGAATACCAGAGAAGGTATTGAGGGCAATGACCTCTTATACAGCACTCCCCAAATCCTTAGAAATCTAAATTGAACACAAGCCTTTTATCAAGACTATCTGAACCATTTTCGTTCTTTTTCTGCACTAAATACTCTTAAAAGACATGACAAGTGTATAGGGAATATTCAGAAACACCTAGAGACCTAGATGTCTTTGTTGTAATGACTAGTTAATAATATAAAAGATAAAATATGAGTCATTGAATGAAGGCCTTATATTTCAGATTATGTCTAAACTTGGGACCTAGGTCACATCCAATTCTCTCAGCCTGAAAGAGTCCACTTTCAACAAATCTCACTTTTAAACATGTAAGAGGAAAGGTGGTTTCAGCTGGCTCCACTTCATTGTCACAGAGGTCAGCTTTTGATCTCAATCTGACACATCACCAAATAAAAAAACAAGAGAAGGAAAAGGGAAAAGTAACTGTGTGGACCATAGACATGATGCCTACCAGTAATCAAACTGATGTCACTTTGAAAAAAAATTTATGTTCTTAGAATGTGTCAGATAAAATTCAGGATGTGTTAGGTATATTGCAGGTCACCATTCCAGCCATCTGCAGGTAGAAACAATAAATTTGGGCAGGAGTATTGCAGATAAAATGATAGGGCCTAGATAATCCCATTTTTGAAGAGTTAAAGAGCACAGTTAGAAGGAGATAGGGTCTTGGTAAGAGAATTAGCACAGAAAGAAGAAGGAATGTGGTCCTTTCAGGAATACTGTTGAGAAAGAATTCTGGCTGCTTAAAAAAAATATCCACATATGCTATGTCACTTGTGGGAAACTGTATTACACTGACTAAAGCTTTATCAGAATTTGCTCAATATTTTTTAATTATTATATTATGTTTGAAGCCATGTCCAAAGTGAGACCGGTTACAGTTACGTTTCAGTCAATAGCTATGTTGTTAGTATGATATAAAATTTAAGACAATTCTTGCCCCAAAGATGCTTTATCTCATTTTCACACTTTCAGATAGTCAGAATAGTAAAATTAATAGTGAATTTATATTGAACCTAATTTTGAGAACTATAGTTACCAAAATCAAAAATAAAGCACCACCACTACCTTTCGTATTTAGAGGACAACTAAATAGACAGTTAAATCATAATAACATCAAAAAATATATAATAATATAAATATATTGCACATTGGACAGTGAGCAGATGATTGCAAAGATCATACATCCAAATGGATGGTAGAATTTCAACTGTTATTTTATTCATGCTAAGTTTTGTTGCCCCTCCTCTTCTCTGACAGTGGCATGAGGAAAGAAACAAAAAATAAATTTTTGGAAGTGTACTTAATGTTTTATATTTATTTAGAAAGACAAACAGTTAATTTGGAAATTACTTATATTTTTAATTCACTCATTCTGGAAATATTCATTAAAATTCTGAAACAATATTTCAGGTCTTGCTTGTAGATTTTTAATTACTTTTCATTTTACTTTCTTATAGTTTATTTCGTCATTAGGAACTATGGATATGATGACCATCCTCATAAGAAAAGTTAGGAAAAATAACAGCAGAGAAGTAGCAAATGGGGGAGGAAAAAAAAGGCATGGAGAGACAAATGAAAAATAACACTCTAAAACAATGGGTTATTTATTTAAAAGAATAGTCTTGAAACATTGAGAAAATAAAGATGGGGGTTTTTACTGAAATCTGGTTTGGGTGTTTTGAAAAGTAAAAACTCCTTTTGCAACCTTCTGAAATTGCCTTTTTTTAATAGAACCCCAAGAGTAATGAGGCGCCATCAATCAATGCTTTCCTTCTAAAACCAAGAATTTTGGTAAAAATAACAGAAGCATATGTTTCACTTACACTTCTGTGATCATAAGCATATTTTCCCTTCCCATTCCCTTCCCTTCCCATTCCCTTCCCTTCCCATTCCCTTCCCTTCCCATTCCCTTCCCTTCCCATTCCCTTCCCTTCCCATTCCCTTCCCTTCCCATTCCCTTCCCATTCCCTTCCCTTCCCTCTGCTTTTCCTTTTCCATCTTTCTGTCCATCTCCCTTTCCATTTCCCCCAGCTGCCCCAGAAGCCAGAGCATACAGATTATGAGCATACTTTGTATTTTATGTGTGTCAGCTGGGTTGGTAGGCCTGGAGGCTGCCCTCTCACATAACAGATGTTCTCTCCATAACAGTTTCATCCAAGCTGAATGAAGATGAAAGGTATATCATCCCACTTTTAGATATCTACAATGCATCATTTATATTTGAGCTAATTTTTAGGGTCTTTTAACAATATATTAAGAGAAATAGACACTTGTGGAGCATCATTTATCTGATCTGCTTTTAAAACTCTACAAGAATACTAATCTGTCCCAAATACATGTATGGCAGCGTGTGCATTAAACTAAGGAAGCCCATGGGGTTGACCTCTGGCACATACAGACCTTTTCATGTTTACTCACTCCTTGGCATGATTCAGAGGGGTGCCAGGCCAGGTTCTCCCAAGGAAAACCCAGAGGTTCTCTATCCATACAGCAGCAGGGGTGAGGAATTGTCTAGAAAATGGGGAAAGGGAAGAGATTTTTGAAAATAAAAAATGTCATCAGGTCTGCTGGTTGGTTGTTATCCTGTTTTATGTACTAATGAAAATACAGGTCAGCAAAACCCCTAAACTGAAAACTACAAGTCAAAATTTACAGCAAAGCCTCTGATGATGTTCTGTTTTGGTAAACTGATTCAACTTGATATTTCATTCCACTGCTTCTACCTCAAAATTTTCTGAGAACTTTACAGTGACAGTATATCAATATTTCAAATATGTTGCTTTACAGTGGCACTGTATCAATATTAACAGTCTCGTTATATACTCTGCTTTAGTGGGGTGCATACACATTTCTGATACCAAATATGTGTAGAAAACATTTCCAAATGCATGCATAATATCCTTGCTTAGCTTAAAAAATGCAATTAAATAAAAATCTGACCAAGCAGATTAAACACTCCCAAGAGCAAAGTACAACCACAATGATAACCAAGCTTGATTACACTCTGCTCTGATTTCCAAGCAACAGAATCACTATACATTTGCAAAACAGCTGGTCTTTACACAGGAAGTCACTGCGTTTGGTATACTTTGAACTGGCAGGTTCCAGTGGTGAAATTGTCTTCATGAAGAACCTGTAGCAATTTCTTTTAAGCTGTACCAATGTAATATGAGATATTGATCCTACAATAGTTTTGGTAGTGCTTTGGGTGAGTAGTGGGTCTCACCTGTAGTGCTGTCACAAGTGTGTTTCTCTATATATAATAATCAACCATCTCTATTGCACCAGCAGCCTGTGAGCAGTTAGCATGGATGCCTGAGCCAAGATGCCATGTTCCACCTTGTGATACACTGTTCACTAAGTGTGCTGCTGTGGTTTCATATGGCAGGCAGCTAAACCCTACTGGCACATTTGCTCATTCTCTCAGTGGGATGAGGGACAGAATCAGAAAAAAAAAGCTAAAACTCAAGGATTTATATAAAAATATTAGCACAGAAAATTAAGGGAAAATAATAATAATAATAATAATAATAGTAAAAGAATATACAAAACAAATTATTCACAATGTAATTGTTGACCACCCCCCAGCCAATTCTTACCAGGTTTTGCTGTTCGGTGTGATGCCATATGGTATGGAACACCTTTTTGGCCAGTTTGGATCAGCTATCCTGGCTGTATCCCCTCTCAAATTCTTGTATCTCCAGCTCCTTGCTGGAAGAGAAGCATAAGAAACTGAAAACAAAAACATGGTCTTAAATCAAAACCACAGCACTATACCAACTACTAGGAAGAAAAGTAGCTCTTATCCAGGTGAAGAAGGAACACATGCAGGCTGATGTTACTTTCTGGGCTAGGCTGTCTCCCAGCAATCCAGGTAGGACCATTATTCATCATGGCTGATGTACAGGAAACTGTGCTCCTGATTTCCACCAAGCTCTCATTGTAATTATAGGTCAGATTGTTGCAATTATTGCATTTCATTATGCCACATAGAAAAACTCCTTCTTCCAGGTCATTCCTTTCTATACTGTTTTCTCAGCTGAAGGAAAAGGAGAATGAAAGTCACTGAAAAAGAAAATAAAAATATCTACTAGGTCATCCGCTCCTTCTCTCCACCAGAGTGTGGATTTTTTCCTTGTTGTTCACTTGAGTATGTTTTCTCAAGTCTAATTCAAAGTCATGTCTAAGAGTATTCCATTAATTTCCATAGGAAACAATTCCATAGACTAGTTAACTTGGTCAAGATGATTTTTCTGCTGCATATAACATTTTATCTCTCTTCATTTTATTCCTTTTCTCCTAATGATAAGTTCTTAAAATTATAGTGTGATATATAGCCTTTTACTATCCTTATATTGTGCAGATATTTGTAATTACTATATTCCTTGCAAATTAGTCTGCCAAGAACACACATTCAAACTTTCTATTGCGTCAAAAACCTCAGAAATTTTATAATACATAGAAAAGGATATACCCAGGAATTCAATGAGTCAAGAATTTGCCCATAATATAAACTTTTAAAAGAAAAAGTCTAATCCTGAAAGCAACATTAATGTATTCAGGAGACTTATAACCAAGTGAGATATTGAAAATTTCATTGCATATATTAGAGAGCAATTCTATAGTGTCATGCCTGAGAGCACAACATAGCCCTTATTTATAAATCAGGCAAATGGAATGGGTCTGGGAGAGTACAGGAAGTTGTGTAACAATGTTCTAAAGCTGAAGGATTCACTTAATAGCTAAGGTTAACAGTATACCTAAATTTCAATGCAAATATATACATACTGGGTTTTTTCATGTGGAATAAAGAAGTAGTGTCAGCCAGCCTACCTTTTTCAGCTGAAGTTATAGAGCCTGATTTTCTCAAGAAACTGCACAAGTTGTACATACATTATTCCTAATACTGTAAAATAATTAGAAGTGAGAGGAGAATAAGGTATACAACTTTGTGAAACAGAAAATTAGCAGGTCTAACAAACTGAGATATTAAGGAAAACAAACCTTTCTTGAAATTAATTTAATTGTATCTTAAATTTTCCAGCGCTGCAGGAAACTAACTTGAATGCACATTTTGTTTCTTTGAGAGGATACTGTCCAAATCAGCTACTTTAAGATTAATTCACTTGATACACAGTTACAATATGATACCGAAAATGTTAGTCTTCCAATCTTAATATATTTAAGCTTGCCAGGCACATCCTTAAAACTTTGTAAAAGAATATCTGAAGGATAATATTATGAAATCAGTGGAATTGGTGAGAAGGTATTCCATCACTCTGCTTCACAAAAATCTTTCTCTAGACTGTGTTTGGCAGGCCATTTTGGTATTGATCAGAAAGCTACAGTCACATAACAGCTTGCACTAGACAGTGTACAGTACTTAAGCTCTGAAGAAACTCAATTAACCTCAGCTGAGTTAAAACCAGATTGTTTTTAAGAGTTTTTAAAATCCATTTTGCTTGGTTTACATCAATGCAGGTTATACGCATTTTAAAATATTGAACAATTAATACAGTTTTATAAAGAAATAATAAGGAACTCAATTATTTAAAAACTGAAGGATTACAATGAAGTGTAAATTCATAAGACTTTAGGTAATTCCATTTTTTAGATCAAAAGTCTCCTTTGAAATGAATGCATGTTGTATTTCTGTATTTAATAATTTCAAGAATGATTAATTTTCAAGAATATGGAATTTTCAAAAATATTAAATGCAGAAAAACAGGAGACATATTTCTTTGTTTTATTAAAAAAAAAATGTGAAAAATCTAAATTATTATTTTGTAGTTCTGTTTATATTCCGAAGAAGAGCTATCACAAAATCCCCAGATTTATTTTTCAGCAAATAGGAGAGGAAAAGAAACATACTGGCAACTAAGACAAACAGCAAGAGAACTCATCTGCTGGTCAACAACAGCATTACCAAAACTGAAATAGTCAATGAAAAATATTTCATCTTTATTGCTTTGGTCATTCATAACACATTAAAAGCTCTGCCGTTAGGGGTTTCTGGGAATTTGTGCTAACATATTGTCATGTGTTATCATATCCCATCAGACTTCAAGGGAAAAAAGCCTGCTTTGTTTTTAAAGCAGCTGAATACAAGCAGAAGTATATAAGAAAAATGGGAAAGCAAGTGAAAAAAACAAAAAGAAAAGAACACCAACATGTGATTGGATAAAGAGAATCTAGAGTCTAGTTTCCTATTCAATATACTTGAACAGTTTTGTATTATACAATCACAGACTGATCCCTGTTACAAGCTATTCAGAAATGTTTCATAACTGTATCCTTCTGGCTTGCACTTTCTTTCTAAGTTCAAATTCTAAATTTTTAAAACTGTGAAATGGCCTCACTATGACTGAAATTAATTGATGTCATCCACTTAAGTTGTTGAGAACATTCTTAAAGAAAATACAGCCTCAAAACATTGCTGCCATTCTCAAAAATAAAAAAAATTCAGAATCTTTGGTGCTTTGCTTACTATTTCTGGAGCTCTATCATTACTTGGATTAGAAAGAATATGTGAATACACCTTTACAAACTAAGTTGTGTAGTTTAAAACTGATAATAATAATAGCAACAATATAATCCAAATTACTATAATAGAATATTAAATATATTAATAATTGTGGTAATTATTTTTCTATTATTAATTAATATAATTTTAATTGTATTACTTAGTAATAGCAATTTTCTTCCTCAGTTTCTTTACTAGAAACTAGCATATGTAGGAACAACTCAGAAAATTATGTCTTATATATATGCATTGGTGCTCATGTAGTTAAAATTAAGAGCATGAAATCTGCCCTCTCTGTGACACATAAAAACTGTGCCCATTGTATCTTCAGAACCAAAATGTCAAATGTTGTCTGCAAAGCCTTCAAGTTCAGAAAAATTAAAAAGAGGTGTTTAGCTTTCAAGTCATATTAACATAGGCTATATAATACTGGCACCTAAAAAGAGATAAATGATGGCTTTCTTCCACTTCTAATGTTTATTATTTTAACAGAATTTGCGGTGTTTTGTCAGCAATTACATTTTTTCCCAAACTGAATCATGTCCTAATTAGGAAGATAACACAATTTTTGAAGGGTAACCTTCAAAAGGTTTATCTAATCTACAGAGCTGAAATAATCCCGTGTTTTCTGTTAGTGGTTAAGGTACTTGTGTGAAACAAAGAAAAAAAGAAATATATTTATTACCTCTTTCATGCTCCCCCTTTCTTATGCTAGGTGGTATGCTCAGTAATGATGACTTGTGTCAATTAAAAAAAAGAAAAAATGCCATCTCCTTTTCCATCTATTTTTTTTCAGGCTAAGGTTTTCAGTTCCTATGTGAGAAATACATTGCTTTGTGAAGGATGCATACACTACTGGCAGCAAAAAGTAGTAATAGGCCTGGGGCCCGTTGTATGCAACACAAGGTGCAAGTCTGCTTTGAAATCTCCTCTGTTTCCTAGGCAAAAAAAGTTCTCCTCTAAGCACTGCTACTGTATTGTCAGAAAACAACAATTAGCAGATCTAGGATGCCAACAAAATAGGGGAGGATTCTGCAGCTGCTAAAACCCAGAAAGCTGGGTATTATTGTTCATGTGATTATTAGATACTCATAAGGAGGAAAAACATATTTAATTCACATGTATAGGTCAGATGGCTGAATCCACATGTGGGTTAATTACATTAATAAAACATCAGAAGCTGAAACCTTATGGCCTCAGTATTCCCTGAGTCAGGAAGCCTGTTTGATCTGGTTTGGTGTTATTCAATCAAAAATGTGAGAGGTTTGAAAATGAGTTAACATTAGATGGTAACCCTAAAACACAGGATTGTTTATTTCCTGTGTCCATTTTATCTGAAGTTGTTCTGCGAAAACAAAATCCTATTTCATACTCAAAGGATCAACAATTGTCCATTCTGATTAATGAATCTTGAGGTCTTTAACCCTCTATTGTTCATTGTATGTGCTTGCGTAATGATTTTATGCTTTTTGAATTATTCTCTTGGCTAGTTGTTGACACCTCAGATTCTGCCATTTACTGCCATTTTGCTGTATTTATTTAGAGTATTTATTTGCATAGGAATTTTCCTATCTAAGCAGTTATTTAGAATGTCATAAATGTGTGTGACACTTTTTCTGTTCGCAGTAGAGAGTTTTCTCTGATATGCATGTTCACATATATAATTATCTCACTACTCATGTCATCCAGTAGGTGCCATTCTGTCAAAGATTATACAGTCAAGCTCCACAAATTTTAATGAAATATTTCCTATTCATTTCCCAAGCTGCACTAAGGCAACATATCACAGACCAAATAGGCTGGGACAGGAAAAAATTGAAATATTTAAGATTGGATGTACTCTGTTTCTGAGTTAGATGGGGTTTTTTTAATCGAAAATAAGAGCTAATTCCTGAAATAGATTAGTTCAGTGCTCTATTATTGTCAAAAAGGACACAAATATTCTGAATATTTGCAAATTCAAGCATAACAGAAAAGATCATTATAAAATACAAACCATACTGAACCTACACCCAGACCACTGCATGCAGTGATGATCCTTTACCTCAAAAAAGCTGTAGTAGAACCAGAAATGTGAGGAGGTGCAGGAAGGATATTGATATGTATGGAATTGTTTCTGAACTAAATAGATTAGGATTCATTAGTATTTGAAACAGGAGAGTGAGAGATGCAAAAGAAATTGTTAAGGAATCTTTCCTGTCTGACCATTCAGGAGCCACTCTGGCAGTCACACTCCCATCACCAGACACTCACTTGGTGTGCAGTGCTGCAGGAACCTTACTTGCTTTGGAAGACATGAAATATCCACCTCTTAAAGATTTAATACTAGGCAGAAATGGTTATAAAGAGTGAATAAGAAATTAGTATTTTAATTGCTCCCTCTTAATGTCTTCTGAAAGATTTCATTAATCTAAGAAGTTGACAGCATAATTGTTATTCTAAAACAATTGCATTCAAATTATGTTCACAAGGTGTTTCCTTTCAGTCTTGGGATGGTTTTAGTTTTGGTTTTGGTATGTGTTTCTTAGAGCACATGGGTTACTGTCACTTAAACTTTGGTAATGAGGCAAGTGGCACTTAGAAATAGAATGTAATAGCGTTTTTCATCATGAAAAGATGAATAGAAAAAAGTAACCAAGAAAATACTAATAAAATCCACTGGAAATGTGCAGAAGTACAATATTGATTACTACTTGAATTGCTAGCAGAACCTTCCATTATTCATGTGACTCAAAGCCTTTGAAGTGTTTTGATGTGACTGTGCTCTGCTGTACTTGCTATTTGCTTTCCACGGGGGTATTTTTAAGCAACTGCAGATTTGAAATACCCCTAGCCCATTGTGGCAATGTCAGAAAATGTATCAGTTTGATACAGTAGTATCAAAAAAGTCACAACTTTTTTCCTGTTCTTGTTTTAAACTTAAACCAATTACATGACCTTAAAATAATTTAAACATTTTCTCTAGTACTGCTTGTGTATTTTGTTAGTAAGTCTGGATGCAAACCTCTTTTCTCTGTGGGTCTAAGAAATGTTTAGTTGAAATGCTTCAGTGTTGAATCTTCCTGGCGTTGTAGCATAAATGAAAGCATTAACAGAGGTAGAGTCTGAAGGTTAGTGAGACATAAGTTAAATATTGTCATTTTAATGATTAAATAGAGATGTGTACTGTTAGTCTGTGATGGTGAAAATGTCTGAAAAATTTGGAATTAATTGTTTAAAACAAAAGGGAAAATCTCATATAAAATCATCTGGTCAAACATGTTACAAAAGAAAATCCCTGGTAATTTGTATAGTTATTATCAGTAATTTGCGTGAAGAAATTATTCTTCTGTTGAGAAGGTACTAACCTGAGATATTGAACAGGATGTGGAGACAGGCTAATAAATCTTTATTGTGTGGGTTTGGTTTGGTTTATTGTTAAAGGTTTTTTATGAGAAAGGGAATTAGTGATTTTTTTATTTAAACTGAGGTATAATAAGATTTATGCATCCCTCTTTTTGCTCAAACAGTAGCAGAAATTGCTGCAATGTGTGTTTTCTCACACCCTCTAAGAATGTGTTTCAGTTTTTGCTGCAGAAATTACTTCTAATGGCAGGTCAGTTCAGACTCTGCTTATTCAAGCCTTTGTCTGTGCTTGGTCCCTAGACTATCAACCAGGGTGTCAATTGGTGACAATTGTTCAAAAGTGGCAATTTCCTGCCCCTCAGCACCAACCTGGAAATAAGGTAAAGAAACCTTGAAAGGAATCAGCTATGTTGTATACAACCACTTTCCACTTAATGTTGCTTTCTGATGTCATGAACAAAGTGGGAGGCAGTTTATTCTTACAGGCAGCAGGCATAAACTATTAACTGCTTGCTTTGTGAAGGAAAAAGAAGAAAAATCAATGTTAAACATAAAGCAGCCATGAGACCATGAGCAAGATGACAGATCATTGTAGAGGCTTTATTTTATTTTCAGAACTCAGTTAGTGACAATGTCTCTCAGATTCATTCATTACTTTCATAATAGCAGTATTCACACTAAATTTGATTATTTGACTTAAACAAAGGGTTGTCCTTGAAGGTTTTTCCTCTTCTTTTTGATTAAGAAGTCTTCCTAAATTAATGACTGTTAGCTCCATTTTCACCTTAGAGTTCTGTGTGGAAACAAGCTGAGTATATCACAGTATCAAGCTTTTTAGAGATTATCAGGACTTTCAGAGACAAAAAAAGGAGAGAATAAAAAGGCAGCAGAACTTCTTAAGTTCTGGCAAGGCAAAGAGATAGTATTGTATGTAGAAAAATCAGAAACTATAAAATCGGGAAAAGAGATAAATGCAATGTACTCAAATATTTACGGAGAATACCTAACACCTGTACTTGTTCATGTAGTGGTTTCTAATCTCTTAGAATAGCAAAGGAACCAGCTCTGGGTGATGGATTGGGTTTCCAAGGACAATCCAAGTCCCTGGTCTGACTTATTAAATGTGATTTGAGGAACGGAGAGATGCCAAAAAAGGGAAATTGTGAGTTTGGACTGGTGTTTTTATACAGATGGTCAACAAGAAGCAATGTGACAATAATGGCTATAGTAAAAATGATAGCCAGGACTAAGCTTTCATCATTTGAAAGCAAAAGAACACCACATTGTCAGAGGATACCTGCAGGACATTGAAATGTAGTTAATCTCAGACTGGTTACAAGTATTTGTTTCTGTGACACACTGAAGTTGGTGCAAATTTGATACATTTTTGCAGGGAGGAAAGGTGGTATAGACACAAAGCCCCACTGCTGACCTCTACTGCCATGTGTGCTTCCCTTCCTGCATGAGGCGAGGAGGACTGCAGTTTCCTTAGTCATTTCAGCTGCATCTAGCCAGGACTGATAGAAAATATTCAGGGAAAGACTAGACATTTGGCTGGATGAAGAGAGGAATTTGCAGTGATGATAGACCTTACAAATCTAACCTTACACTGGCAGATATGTAGCACATCTGTTATACATGCTGGAGAGTGGGGCTGATTTTGTTCACTTTTTTTGAAGTACTGGTGCTATCTATTGTCAGAGTGAGGATACTAATCCAGATCCACTGTTCGTAATTTGCATGGCAATTGTGGCAGGTTCTTAACTCAATTGCTAACATGAATGTAGTAAAGAAAATTACTGCATTTACCTCAGACTAAGAGAAACAAAAAAGAAAAGAAGGCTGATAATAACTATGAAGTAACTTTCAAAAATGATACTTCACCCAGTACTGTAACGGCATATAACTTGTTTTACTTCTGTGTATTTTAGGATCCTCATAGTACCATTCTGGATAATTATTCATCTGGTCAGAATCATCTAATGAATTTTGTTGGAATGAACCTGAAAGATCATCTAGTTCCAACTCCCCTGATATGGGCAGAGAGCCTTCTACTAAATCAGGTTGCTCAGAGGCCCATCTGACCTGACGTTAAACACATCCAAGAATGGGCCATCCACGTCTACCCTGGGCAATCTGTTCCAATGCCTTACCGCTCTCACAGTAAAGCATGTCTTCCTAATATCTAATCTGAACCCACCACCTTTCAATCTAAGACCATTCCCTGCTGCTTTACCACCCCATGGCCTTATAAAAAAAGCCCTCTTTCACTCTTTTTTAGGTTCCCTTTAGGTATTGGAAGGCTGCTCTTAGGTCTCCCCAGAGCCTGCACCAGACTGAGCAATCCCAACTCTCTGATTTAGAGATAAGGATGGTATGTGAGAAAGTGTCAAATGTTCTGCACAAGTCCAGGTAGATGGCATCTGTTCCTCTTCCCTCATCCACCAACACTGTAACTGCATCATAGTTACCAAAAAGCCACCAAATCCGTGAGGCACAATTTGCTTTTAGTGAAGCCATTTTAGCTCTCACAAATCACCTCCTTATTTTTCAAGTGCATTTGCATAATTTCCAGCAAGATTTGTTCCACAATCTGGCTGGGCACAAAGGTGAGACTGACTGGCCTGTAATTATCTGGGTCTTCATTTCCTTCTATTTATAGGCAAGTGTCAGTGGGAACTTCACTGCCACAACTTCTCAAACTTGATGGATAGTGGCTTAGCCACTGCACCCACCAGTTCCCGCAGAACCTGTATATGCATCTCATCAGGTTCCAAGGACTTGTGCACCATAAGGTTCATTAGATGGGCTCTTCACTGCCCTATGGATCTTGAACCACATCATTTTATGTTCATTGCATCCAAGGCTGCCCTTGAGCTTCACATTTCCTGCCAGCTCCTCCTTGTGGGTGAGAGCAAGGCCCAGCATAACATTACTCCTTTTGGCTCCTCTGTCCCTTGGAAAGGAAAGTTAACATGAGCACATTGCAGGAGCCTTCCAGATTGCTCATGCCCTGCTGTGTTCTCCTTCCCTCCCAGATATCCAGGTGGCTGAAACCCCCCAGGAGTCTCTGGGCTTGTGCACATGAGGTTGCTCCCATCTGTCTCCAGAGGGTCTCATCTACTGGGTCTTCCTGGTTGGGTGGACTCTAGCAGACTCCTACTGTAGTAGCACCTGTCCCTGCTTAATCCTACCCTTAATCCTCACCCATACACTCTCAGTTGGCTCCATATTCATCCCCAGACAAAACTCGGTGTACTCCAGATTCTCACAGAAACTGATGGTGACACTCTTGTCAGAGAATGAAATATTATAGTTTATGACTTAAAAACATTTTCATGACGGCCTTTGAAAACTGTATTAAAAAAGCTGCAGAGAACATCAGCACACCCTGAATGGGGCTCTGAGAGGCCCTACAACGTTACCTGATGAAGATAAGATAAAGTAACAGTTTAGGGGTAGGGACATTCACAAAGCACAAGCCCAGTATGTTCAGGAGACCACAGTCCCAGGGCTGCCAGCTGCCAGGCTGGCACAGACCCTCCGCCAAAGGGTGGGGCAGAGAGGCTTTGGGGGTGTGTTGGAAAGCCTCAGGTCAGTGACCGCCCATCCTCTGAGGTGCAGAGGAGCCCAGCTGAGGCCCCTCACCCCGGGAAAAGCTTCTCCACAGCAGAGGGGGTGACACGGCCCATCAAAGGGCCCCCAAAGGGGTCCCCAGACCCTTCATCAGAGCTCCAGAGATGATGCAGCAGACCCTCAGCCCTGCAAGGGACAGTGTCAAACTGTCCCCCTGCAAGGAGGCACATCACATTCCCACCTGCCCAAAGCAGACACGAACCCAGGGAATTCAGTACTCTTTGGTGGTGGGGGACCCTCACCAGCAGGAAGAGCAGAGGGAAGGGAACAAGGAGACGTGGTTGGGTGATGTGCTTCCACATAACCCCTGTCGCTCTCTCCCTGACCCCCATCCCCAGGCACATTTCTTTCTTTCTTTCATTCTTTCTTTCTTTCTTTCTTTCTTTCTTTCTTTCTTCCTTCCTTCCTTCCTTCCTTCCTTCCTTCCTTCCTTCCTTCCTTTTCTCTTTGCCTCTTTTACTATTAAATAAAACATATCAATTTTTTGGTACCAACTCCTAACCTGGTTTGGTTTTAATCTCGTTTTTGGACATATTTTGAACCTTCAAAGTTCTTTCCATTTTATACGCAGAGACTTAATTTTCTTTGCTTGTCTGGGTTTAAACCAGATCATAAACTGGTTAAACTCCCTCTTCATCTCCTCTGCCTGGCCATCCTAAAGATCCTGTATTCTTCCATTCCAGCACTTCAGTCATTGGAACCATCCCAGCATATCTCCATGATGCCAACAAGATCATAGCCCGTAATTCCTCTTATTTAGAGTTCATGCTGTGTGCCTTTGCATAAAGGCATTTGAGTTGAAGCCCCAGTGAAGCTGCCTTACTGGCAAAGCGTCTGGAATTCCTTTGTGCTGAGCTTCAGGTGCTCTCTGGATGGCCTGCCAACCCTCTTCAGGCTCTGAGGATGTCATTCTGGCACTGGCATTAAACTGGTAAGAATGGGATGGGTTGAGGTTCCTTTCTCCAGAAAATTTAATTTAAAACCCTCTTCACCAGCCCAGCAATCCTATCACTAAAGATCCCCTTCTCTGAGAGATGGGCCTCATCTGTCTCCTGCAGGTTTCTCAAAGCAAGCCCCATGGTCTAAGCAGCAGAATCTCTGGCTGTGGCAACTATCCAGTAAAACTTTGTGGATCAGCCAGATTCAACTGGCCCTTTCAAACACATTCTTTTTGACCAAAAGTATTGATGAAATAACTACCTATGCTTTAGCATGCTTTACTGCCCCTCCTAGGGTTCTGTAAACCTTGCTGCTCCTCAGGCTGCTCCCAGTTGTGTCTCTGGCACTCACAAGAAAGAACAGCAGCAGATACATAGTCAGTGAGCTGTATGAGGTTTGATAGTCTCTTGGTGACATCCTTGATATGAGTCCTCGGTAAGCAGCTCACCTCCAGAACGTGCATCAGGGCAGCAAGTCAGTGCCTGGTACCTCTCAGAAGAGTAATTTACTACTATCACTTATTGCCTTTACTTATTTGTGCTGGCTGTCTGTTACATGGAGAGCAGATGAAGCTGCCTTCCTCAGCACCAGAATCTCTCCTAGTGACACAGGTCATCTCCGTTCATTTTGCAAAGCAGTGGAGCTGTTCTGCAGTGATACCTCAGGCTTTCAGGAAAGCCTCTTCCTCCTGCAGGTCCTTGGCATTGTGAGCTTCCATTCTTCTGCATGACTGGCCCCCCTCCCTTCTGTGTGTGCCATTGGGGGAGTTTTTGAATGTTTGGCTGTGGTTCCACTGCAGACTGAGCTTAGAACCAGCTATTCAACTCCTTCATAGCCTTACACAGTTTTTTTTACCAGTTCTTGCAGGTCAGCCAGATGTTGCAGAAGTGTACACCAAGGTACACCTTCTGCAGGTGGGTCTGCTGCCAGGAGAAATGTCTGTGCACTTCCTGCAGTCTGAGGTCTGCACTGCAGCCTCTCCTTGAAGCAGACCCATCTGAGTGGAGGCACTGGCTACTGCTGGGGTAGATAGCACAGACTCCCCAGCTGGAGTTGCAGACTTTGCTCCCAGAGGAGCGTCCACCATTCTGCCTTGCAGGTCAGGCAGGATGAGTACCCTTGAGCTGTGCAGATGGCCACAGAATTGTGTCCAGCTACTGGATAATGTGGACTTCAAGTCTCTCTGCTCAGACGGTGAGGTGCCCAAACCTCAGAGCCCAAACCTCAGTGCTCTTCCACAGAAACTGCCATGCCAAATGGCTGAATCCACAACCTCTTTGCCTGTTCTTGTCATTGCATTCCTGGTGCTGGTACTTCTATTTTGGGAGCGGGGGTGGTCATTGTCCTTCCTGGCCTGCAGCTGTCCTCATGAGCCTGCCCCATGCAAGCTCCTGGCTCCTGGCAGATCTCAGGACTCCTCTGGGTTTTCTCTGACTTGGGAAACCCTCTCTGTACACCACAAACCCCTGCTCCCCTGTGGGACATGCCTGGACTAGGGCTGATTTCTTCAGCGAGTGACATTAGCATGGTACACTACAAATTAATGTATTCTTAAATATTTGGTCTGTTTCCAAAAGTAGACATACTTAACTGAAATTATTTAATTCAATGATCTTTACCATGATCTAAATCAACGAGCAAGAAACCTTATTTGAATACTTACTTCTATATTTCTACTGCTTTAGTTATTTGGCAAAAATTTGATTATTGATAGTTTGCAACTATTAAGAGTTACTGTCTCACAATTTACCACAATAAAAAAGCAGTATTATACTTTCTTAAACAGGTTATACTATATACACATTTAATCAGTTTTACAATTTTACATACAGTTCTATCAATTATTCATTTCTACTGTGCTGTGTTAAATAGTAGTAAACATATTTCTTCTTTAACAGATTATGCACTTTTCAGTCATAATCTATGTCAAATGGAAACTGCAATTCAATTTAAGTACAAAAGATCAGCATCTTTAAATCATTTTTATTAGATAAATGAAAGAACACCAAGTGCTGGATACCTAAGAAAATAATGTTTTCAATGTAAATTGAATTATGTATGAAATGTATCTGTAATATCTGTAATTCAGTATTAAGTACCTCTTGTTCTTCAGATTTCTAGAATAAGCAGATCTCACCTTTCAGAAGTATTTCTTTTTTAAAAACTATATTAACTATAATAAAGAAAATCTAAAGCTGTGTCTGCAGCATAGGTAGACTGTCAAAAGGATTGTTTATAACTTCAAGGACTCAGTTCTTACAAAACCACATGACCTGGAGGCAAGTTATCCAAATAGGCGGTGGAAAATTTTCCTCCTGGGTTTTCAAAGCTCAGCTGGATGGGTCCTGAGCAGTCTTAGATCTCAAAATGTTCCCATTAAAAGTAAACTTCTGGGTAATTCTTGGATTCTGTGGTTCTACTTTAGCAATCTGAGTTATAAGATGAAAGAGTAAATCACAACCACAGCTTTTTATCTGCTTTATATTTTTCAATAGGTGACAATAATTATATAGATACTTCTTAAATTTATTTTAACATACCTTAAGGTAATTGGGTAATTGATTTTTAAGAATAAAAAATTGCAGTTGCATACCTATTCTTCCATTCTTTTTCTTTGAATTAAATATATTCACCTACTGCCTTTTTTTTTTTTTCTTCGCAATAAATCATTTCCAGTTAAAAATCTTGAATGACAGAGGGAAAAAAATAGATTGGTTTAAATTGCAGAAATAGACTTTGGAGTTCTGCCAGTTGTGAATTAACATTCCTGATCCAGAATGATTGAGAGGTATTAACTGGTTTGTCAGGTATTTCCTGTGAATATAATTTTGTATCATGAACAAAGTCTAGGATATATAGATAATCAGATACAGAAAGAAATATTTAGATTGTCCGATGAAATGATAACAAAATAATCATTTCTCTCTGTCATGTACAGCAATTTTAGAACAGGTCAGGTTGCTTTGTGTATTTTCAGATTGCATGAGCAGGGCATAAATTATACTCACAGACAACTACGATACTACATCAGTTAGAAGAACTTATGGGAATTGATACAGTCAAGTATTTATGGATTCTCCATTGTACACAGTGTTTAAATGAAGATGAGGTAGATTGCCAATGTTATGCAATAAACAATCCAGAAGATAGAGATTTTATCCAATTAGGACTTAATGAAATTCTGTGACCTCTGCTATGTGAAAGGTCACTAGACTACTACATGTCTGTGTTTTAGTCTTCTTTTTACACCTCTGTGCTTTGCTTCTATCAGTTAAAAGCATTTTGAGCCTTGTCAACCAGAAAGATGCTCACGAGCAATTGTAAGGGAGAAGGTTTAGTGTCTTATTCACAGTTCAGAACACATCACCAGATGTGAAGAGAAAAGGTACAGTGAACGCCTGCTTTTGTTGAGGTCAATAAATTTTTTCCTTTGTCTTTAGAGGACCAGGATTTAGACTAACGAATTTCTTGAAGGTAGTGAAGTTATATGACTCCACAGGAAATATGCACTTGCTAATTAATTTCTGCATACATATGCAAAATGATTTGTTGAATCATTATGTTCTGAATTTCTTCTCTTAAATCTTTACATTATATATAGTCAAAAACAATCCATCTCTACTTATTTCAACATATAAACACTTTTTCAATGCAGACAGTACTTTCTGGTGAAAAATAGAAACAAAAAAATTCAGAACAAAACTTTGCTAAGACAGAAGTAGAGTATTTAAATAAAGGTTCAGCCTTCAGTTTATAGGTGCTGCCAGTTATATATCTTGACATAAATATGAAAATTCAGAAAATGTCTGTCACATTAGTTGTACTTATTAAAATGTGACAGTAATAATATCTGAATGTATTGTAGGCTGCATCAATTGAGGGTTCTCCTCAACTTCTTAATCTCTGAACCTGCTATGTGTGCAGATCATTATTTCCCCAATAAACATAATTTCTCTCTAATAGTTCTGTATGCTTAGAATCTGGGAAGAATTCAATTAAACCAAAATGGAGAAAATCTTCAAGAGATAAGAAAATGTTATTAACCTTTTAAAAATATTTTCTTCTTTCTGCACCAAATTGCTTTCCCTCACAGAGCTCCTCACTATTCCTAGAGACAACAGCAACATTTCCCAGTATAGAACATTCTCTGAATAAATACCATCAAGCTTTAAAATTTGCCTTTCATTCAGACCATAAAGGGCAAACAAAGAGCTTGTGAGACTGCCCAAGCAAGCAGAAAGAGTCTGGCTCCTAATAGTGCAGATCTTTTGTAAACAGCTCACTGCAGTCCTATTTCATAAAGTCCACAGCAGACTGCTCTGCATTTATAAGTTTTAAGCCTTCAGTGGAGACCTAGCCAGTGTTAAATTTGCTTCATTCACTGTCAGTCCAATGCTTCAAAATTCCTACTAGTTTTTTAAAATCTACCACAATATGGAGTCAAGAGGTAACAGCTCTTTTACATGCATTCTCAGTGTGAAGATGGTTTCCTGAAGGGTAAACATCAAGTGATGGATCTATGTGTAGAATTAAAAAAAAAAAAAAAAAAAAAAAAAAAAAAAAAAAAAAAAAGTTTGATTGATATTTGACATGGTTTGAAGTTAGATACCTTAATCAGAAGCAAACAAAAAGAAGTCCCAATTTCCCAATTTTAAAGGGACATTTATCTATTAGATTGAACTGTTTGCAGAGGAAATTTATGTGCCAAGGTTATAAAGATTATAAAAGACACTATTTAATTATCCCTCAGTTGAACAAAGAAGTCCAGAAAGAGCGTGATATGGGACTAATGGACCAGCAAAAATGCAAAGTACCATTCAGCACTAAAGTAATTGGGCAGAACACAGAAAGAGACCAGGATAAATGATTACTTCATTAATTTTAAAATTAAAGGGCAAGATAAGGTGGTCACTATCATAGAGAGTTATTAAGGTAAAACTGGCTAATCAGCACAATTTAAATGTAAAGAAGTCATCCAATGCCTACCAATTTCAGAAGAGCGTGAAATAAAGCAATTTGATGCAGTTTTATCAATCAAACCATAAAGATAAATGTATGGTTTGATACTTTAAAGATAAATGGTCTAGTCTAAGAGTTTTCTAATTTATTGCAGCCTTTGTTTAATACAGTGACCACTGGAAATTGAGGCTGGATGTCTCTCAAACAATTAAGTTTTGGGACAGGCCTATCGAAGGCTTTGTAAAAAATCCTCTTCATGAAATTCCATGTTCCTTGTTTCAATCATGCCCCTGTAAAAAGTCATGATTTTTTCAACAATAATTCAGGCCCCTTACCTGGCTTACTGGCAAACATTTTAGCCTGTTCTTTATAACAGAGGTTTTTATTTTGCTTCTGAGTTGCCTTTCCCCATTTCTGTTTCACTGAAACCCCTGATGCCACAAGTTGGAAAAAATGCCTTTTCACTCTTCATCTGTGAACTCACATTTTAAATATAAGGCATTTTATTTTTTATCCCCTACAGATTTCTCTGTGAAGTCTATGGGAACTTTAATACAAAATAAAAATTTGTTTAATACAAAATAAAAATTTAAAAAATAGATGCAAAAGTTCAAATAGGCTTGAATCTTCCTCAGAAATACAGTCTTAGTACAGGATATTTAAGTAGCTCAGATGATACCAAATCTTAGGATGCCTTCCCTATCTCTTTCAGTCCATCAGCAGTATTCATTTGCTTACTCTAAAAGTAGTTAGTATGCCTCAAATCTAATTCAGCATGCCTGACCAGCAGATTGTAACTCTTCATTTATTTATATTATATCCTGGTATTGCCATGGAAATGTTATGTCTCCTGAGAGTAAAAGCCTTGGGCCTTGTGTATTATATGCTTAATCTGTTATCAACACATCATTTTGTTTCCCCTTATAGCTATAAGTGAATTCTGGGACCATATTATGTTAATACTTTCCACTGACAGACAAGATAGTATATAATGAAAACAGTTTTTTCCAGTTTATACAATGATACACTTCAACAATAATGTTTAAAGGAAAAAAAATAAAATTTAAAATGTCTAAACCTGAAAACATTCTTTTTCTAGGCTACATGCCAAATGAAATTTTGAGGAAGGTTGGATCCGTGTTGACATAAGAGAAAACAGATGGAATAAAAGTTGTGACAGCATTTCTCTCTTCTTACAGAATTAAATTTTGACAAAAACTTTCTACACAATGAACACTGGGAAAAAAACCCAAACAACCCAAATTAAAAAATCTAGTTCACATTCTCTTGCTCATGTATTAATATTTCTTTTTAAACTGGGTTTCAATTGTGGCACATGAATTTATCTAGAAACACTGATTAAAACTACTGTGGTATGCTAATTGGTGTTATTTATTGAGTTATAATTAGGAAAGGCACTGAACTGAAAAATCATGTCTGAACTACCTGTTATTCTGAAATATTTTGGATACAGACAAACTTTGGATTTGAACTCTGCAGTTATCTTTAAAGAATATGAAGTTGAGCAGAAGTATTTCAATCTTCTATAGTTCCAAAGTACTACAAAATAGTTTATAACCCTTTGTTCTAAGTTACTTTTGATTATATTGGTTGATTTTTTATATTATAGTTAACCAAGATAAGTATAGTAGATATGTCCATGGACATTTAAAAACGGAACCTTGTGACTTTGACCACCTGTTTTACTTGCACTCATTTTAATGCAGATGTGTGTAAAGGTATGTGGTCAGATTTTAAAGGAGAAAACAAACCTGCAGCTTGACCAACTTCCGCCATTCTATCTTCTCATCTTGCAGTGAATAGTTAGCATTTTCTGTGCCTATAAGATGGACTTAAAATTAACCATGTTTCTCATTACATTACTGTCCATATTTTGTGTGGTTGTCTGCCAGAAAACAGAAAATAAATAGCTATGTAATGTTTTCATTGATGTGTATTTTTATGTTTTGTGACACTTTAAAATTACAGAACTAAATGACTTTTGTTCTTTCTCGTTTCCTTCGTTTTAAAAGAACCTGGAGTATGGTTCTTTTTTCTGCAAGTAGTATGGAGTTTTCAAAAGGGCTGTAAAATAAGTCATGTATTTAAATAATATATAAAGGCGAGGAATTGGATACATAAAATTATACCGGATGAATCTATATCAGGCATGCAGACATTTTAATGATCTCCTTGCAAAGTAAGTCTGGGAACATTGTCTAAAGACAGCAATGTCAAATAAGTCTGACAGAAATGAAATAGGACAATGCATTATTAACTGAATAACAGCACCATAGGAATATGTCTATCTAACTTACACACTCAGGATGACTTGACTCATTGTTTTGGCACTGCACTGCCTGGGTTCACCAGCTTCTGCTCACAGAAGTGTGGGAACAGCTTCTGGTAGAGTTCACCATATAAAGAAAACACACCTGTTTGTGATTCACTAACTAATACCTTTGTTCAATGTTCATATCACAAAGAAAGCTTTTACTCATTTATAGAAGGGGCAGCACCTACACCCTCCAGAGTAAGTAGTGTGGTTCCTGCTGCTAACTCAAGGTGATCTCCCTGGAAGTGAGATTTCCAGGACCTGCGTACAGTTATGAGTAACTTATGTGCAGAGGCATCTTGAAAATCAGTAGTCCCCTAAATATCATGACAGCAGAAGCTAAGATAGGAAGTATTTTCAAAACAGCCTTCCTGGAGAACATCATGATATGTAAGTAGCTGCTAAACCAGGGTTTAAGTGAAGCATCTTGAGAAATGAGATCTCCCCCTTAAAACCATTGATTTGTTCCAAATCTGTGTATTCATCCTACAGCTCAGGCAGTGGCCAGCCCTGTCGATCCCTCTGTATGTGACAACAGTATTCATTGAATTAGCTGGCACGTGGTGTGACACCAGGTTTCAGAGATCACCTAATTTATCAATCTGACTGGAGGCCCATTAAAAGGCAGGAGAAGTTTTCATTGGCTCCTCTGACGCTCTGGTTAAAGTAGCTAGCTGGTCACAGTGGAGGCTCCTGTGAATGTGACTCCTGTCATCTTTACATTCCCAAGTCTTTAATCAGTCAGTGACCCTACATGGTGCAATTCCTAAACGATAGGTGTAAGTCCCTCTTCCTTCAGCACCAGCACAGACTTGAACATAATCTCACAACTAATACCAGTGCTGAACTGTGTGTACTGTATCAACACCTTTCAGTAAAGTTGTATTACTTCAGGGATGTTTGCTATACCTGTAAACAAATTCCACAGTAATATTTGGTTACACCACTAATTAACCACAAAACCTATCACTGTCAAACAGCAATGTGTGTACCAAACAGATACTGAAAAAATAATTATTTTGGTGCTGACCTTTTCTATTCCTGCCAATGGTGTGTATTAATAAATTATGATGTACTTGGCATAAAACACAACAGTCTATCTTCTATTTAGCAGCCTTTTCAACTAAAGACAGTTTTAAGGTCTGCTATCTCCTGGATACTTGTGATTTAAGAATTTAATGAAAAATACTGTAAAATGGGCCAGCTTAGCTGATAGTCTGGGTGACAGGTTTAATTTATGACATGTAAGTGATAAAACGGCAGTTTGAAAGAATTATGAAGCATTTGATACAATCTTTGGTATAACACTTTCACCCTTGGAAAAGGCTCAAATACTTGTAGTGAACAATAAAGAAATGGTCTTATCTAAATTGGTTGATGATTAGGTAATTCTTATAAATACAGCTTTCTGTTCTAACTTGTTTAGTACAAAAGCAGTGATATTATATGCCCTTATCAACCAGCCTGAGCTGCACTGTGCTATCCCTTGTAATGAATACAAACAAAGCAGCTCAAAGGTGTTTGGAGTATGGTGTTAACTCTCCTAATGTGTGTCTTCTATTTTGTTATACTAATTCACCCTGACAACCTGTTTTTACAGACAGTTAAATGTACTAGCTGTATTTCTTACAAGAACTAAGAATTTATGAGTGATCACTGGAAGATTTTATATGAAATGAAAATTTGGGAAATTATTCCCAGAGAACATACTTTTCCATATTTCTCAGTGATGTTATTTTAATGGCTGCACTCATTTTTTTATCACCTTATATTATCCTTTGTTAAGGTATTGTTTAAAGATGGGGGGTTTACTACACTTTTGAAAGAAAGAGTTTATAACTACTTCAAAAATAATGAATATTAACAAATTGAATTTGAAAGAGATTTCTATAAGATCACACAAATCAAATTTTACAAGACAATGAGCCATAACTGCTTTTTTGCAAGCACTGGTCACTCTGATGCATAACCATCCTAATTTTCCATGGAGTTTCTAGCTTTTATTCTCCTTTCTTCACAGGACTTCAACTTCACCTGATTATTACCTCATTACTATTAGATAATATTTTTTTTTTAAACTGATTATATAATCCGTCTATACTACACTCGGTAAACCTGTATCACTAAAAAAACCTGCAATGCCATATAGTGGATGCCATTCCACAGAAATCAGGCATCATAAGGGTTTCAAAGATGGGTTTTCTGCAGCAAGAACCTGGTTAAGATACAGTTAAATCTCAGAACTGATGGATACATATTTTAGACTTGGTTGGAAATGCTACCTAGGCCAAGCCATTTAGGTAACAATCACTTAAAGGCTGGTAGTCCTCCAAGCTCTACTTTCCTCACACCTGAACTGTTTGGGAGTGCCAGCTGCAATTACAGAAATACTTTGATACAGACACTGGGGGCAAGGGTATTAACATCATATAAAAAAGGGTATTAACACCATATAATAGGCAGGAAACTCTGGCCATGTGAATTGCCTCCTAGTTTCTTCTTGTCTCTTCAATCATAAAGGAAATTTTGGAGGAAATTCAAAGGCAAATTTGTTGCCCAAACTTTAAATATGCAGAATTATACCTAAATGAGCTCATTAAACACACATCAAGTGAAGGATATAAGTGCATTCTTACATAATTTGTTAAGTCCTAGCTAAAATCTACAAATGATGTAAAAAGTTTCACTGATTCTTTGGGTTCCTATGTCTGTAGGAGAAATGTGATTAATTTCACTGACTCTCCCCCATTTTCACAAGCATTTATCTTTCCCTGTGATTTCCACATTGAAGTGAAAGTCAGCACAGAAACACAACTTTTTTAATCTCTATTTTATTGTTTAACTACTTACTTCCTACAGATTTAAAAAATTAATTCTAACAGTCAGCCCAGGCATGTAGAGCAAATCATGTCTGAGGAAAAATCTGGGATGCATTTATTAAAACCATGAAAAAATAACCTATTTGTCTGATTTTTACTATTTGTTTAAAAGCATTCTGTGAATTTTTACAAATAATTATTTTCATTTTGTTATTGCTGCTGCTGTGGGAACAAATGAAGTTGGAAAAATAGTTCACAAGGGAAGGATAAAAGTGTTGACAGATTTTTTTTGGAATGGGGAAAGTAGCAAATTGAAAGAGAACAAAAGAAAACATGAAAAGAAAAAGAGTGATGTGAACTTTTGGGCCAAAACTTGCTGACAGCCAAGGGAAGGCCAAGAGGTGAGGGTAGGAACAAAAGAAATGAAGAAGCCTTCTGAGGCTTGTAAATAAAGACATTTGGCTGCAGGTAGAAAAGTTAACTAGCAACACCAAACTCCGTCCTGGGAGGGTGTAGACCTAAAGAAGTGAGAGGTGTCACAAGCACATCCATACTGTTATCCTGGATTTAAACAGGGGTCTTGTTAATCAAATAACTTTTCCTCGACAGGACCCAGCAGTCTCAGGGAAGGTCACAAAGACTGCAGGTTTTGGAATACCAGTCCCCAGAATAATCTACAAAAATCCGGTTAGCAAGAAATTGGTTAGTACTTCTACTTTGGGTTTTCTTCCCTTTAGCTGGTGTAACTGAGAATTCTGGCACTCCACAAGAATAGACAATTCTTTTCTAATTCCTTGGAGCTCTCAGGGTGCAAACCTGGCTGGAGGTCAACTGATGTTCTAAGATTTTATCCAGTTCACAGTTATAAATACTGGCACAACTGCATTTCAAAGAGCTAAGGCGTGTGTTGTGTGCATACCCTTTTACTCTATCCAGATTGGAAGATGTAAATCTTTGTTGTTGAGAGGTTTTGTATAGAATTATTCTATACCTTTTGTGCAACTGTGAGCAAATTATGACTCTACTCTTTGCACATGTCCTAGTTCCAGTCAGGACAGAGGTAATTTTTGCAGTAGCTGGGAGGGGACATGACCAGGACCCAGAGGTTATTCTGTACCACCTCATGTCATTTCCAGGGGTGGAGGGAAGGGAGCCTTATGAGGAGAAGGATCCTTCTTGGATTTTCACAGTAGGTGGAGGCAGCAGTCAGGTATTGTTGTTTCTGTGTGAGATCATTCACCTCTTTCTTGTACCCTCTATCATTAGTATTGTTGCTGTTACTGTTATTTTTCCTTAGCTCATTGCTGTTCAAAATAAATTGTTCCTACCTTAACCCATGATCTTTACGCTTCGTGCCACCACTCTACTCCCTGTGTTTTCCCAGGAAAGTCTCAGTGGGAGCTGCAAGGAGTCTCCCTAAACAGTGACAGCATACTGTATAGGATCTCATCTGGATAGACTAGAAATTTCAAAGGATAATCAAGTAAAGGGACAAATATTTTTCTTTGTGCTACATAAAATACTCAATTTGCTGCAACATGTTAAAAAAATAGCCATTTACCTTTACAGGAGGGAACTTAGTTTCAGTTCCTCACTCTGGTAATTTTCTCTTGTCTTTGGTGACTAAAGAAATATTTTTCCCATTCAATTGTTTCAGATTTTTTTGTTTTGGATTTAGATCTGTATTGTGATGTTGAACATGCATGAATTACAGCACCTGAAAAGTAATCTCTGTATGCACAAGCTCTGAAAAATAGTACTTGGAAATATTATACCTGTACACTTACACTTACACACTTTCTTTCATGAGACAAAGGTTGGCTTAGTGGAGGAAAAAGTGACATAGATGTCTTCAAAATTGTTTGGAGGAAAGAGAAGTGGATCAGAATGGGACAAGATAGCAGGACAATTCACTGTATGTCCAAGTGTGAATATCTCCAACTTGCGTAACTCTCTTTTTTGTTTCCCTTATTTCTCTCACAGCTCACAATTCACTGCACTATGATTTTTAAAAAAAATTTTCTCTCTCTTTACATGGTTTGTTTTCCTCATGAGCCATCTCACAAAAGTTTATGCCCCTGATGCACATTGCAGCCTCTATCCAATCCATTTCCTTGAGTCATCTAACTAAGCAGTGTAAGTCAGATGTGTTACTGCCCTGGGCTGTCAATACTTCCAGAAGTTCATTCAGTTCTAAAGTGGGCTGAATTACATTTTGCAATGTAATTGCAATCCTGTACCTTCATCTGACAGAAAAGGTGCCTCAAGTAACACTGTTCCTAATTTAAGCAGTATGTGAAATTAGGTGGAACTGAAACAAGTCCCACAGCTTAACCGTAAGATCCTGGAAGACAGAAGGCTTTCCAGAAGAAGAGGCAGTTTCAATTACAATTCAAATAGATGGGAAAGAAGGAAAAATTATTTTTCATGCAGGTCTGTTCATAACACATGCCACAATGCAGGCTGATGTCCTAGTTCCCATGATCATTCTGTGATCATATAAAGTATCATGGTTCTGAAGAAATATCTCTTTTGTACTAGCTAACTGAAATTATTATTTGTGCTTTTATATTGTGAAAACCAGAGTAACCAGAGCAGAAGGTCCCTGATTGTTCATCTGTATTGAGACAGATCTGTCATAAAAAGTGTGTGTGATTAATATACAGAGTGAAAAGAATAACCCACTGAAATGATCTGAAATTATGCTAAGAAAAAATCATCTTAGATAACTGATGGAGAAAGCAAAGGCTGTTACCACATATCCTGATTTGAAATTCAACTATAAAATTCCTTTCTTCTTTGATGCTTATAATAATATTCCTTTCATTAAGTACTGAGCTGTCTTCAGTGTTTCCAGTTTTATATTAGTGTGTAGCTTGGATTTTTTTCCATCTCAGTAACTAAGGGAATTAAACATCTTCAGATGTCATATTGACTTTGAGTTTAAATTAGTAAATTCTGGTTCCATGTCACTGCTAATTCTTTATACCCAACCAAACCAAACAAATAAATTAGGAAAAATACAATGGAGTCCTTGTTATATATCCATTGCTTGGGCACTGCATATTGAAGCTTGCATAGTCAGCAACACGGTAAAACACTAAATATATTGGGGGTTTTGTACGTTCCTTTTTTGCACTCATGAAGAAATACAGTTTCTAGTCTGTACAGCAGCCCCAATCAATAAGTGTATCCTGATAGCCTAGATTTTTCACTGTTTTGCTAGTGTCATATTGTACACAGCATCCACAGCTTTTTCCTGCTGCACACTTGCAAGCAGCAGCTGTTTAATGTTGCTTTCCACTATGGCTGTCCCCAGGCGTTATAGTCTCATCCTTTAAGATTACCCTTCAGCTCAGTGCCTGAAATATAAATGCTTGAAAACCTGATTCCAAATGTGTTTATGCAGGAAAAGTGGATTTCTCCATCCTTTGTCCAGTTTCCTGTAATACAGGGGTGATGAGGCTTATAAAATGAAGAAAGAAATATTTTTTTCTGCAGAATGAATGAATCAGGTAAATAAATTAAATGGAAGATCCTAGTAACTAACTGAACATCGCACAATTGAGTGTCATATAACTCAGGCTAGAGCTAAACATGCTGCTGAGTTAAGTTTTTAGATGGCACATGATTCACTGCATTTGTGATGATACCTGTAACAATATTCATTTCAACCACACAATGTCTAGTGTGCTGAAATGAAGTGCTATACTTCGTCATGAGCAGATAGTTCTGCCACCTTACATAGAGAAGCAGAATGTACCAGACTTCCACTTGCTATTGGGACCTTTGATTCCCCTCAAATTTGAAAGGTAAACCAATAAAGGTATGCCTGGACTACATAGAGCAAGGAATTTAGGAGCAGATGCACAGAAGTTGTATAGCTGGTGAACACATGCCTGGAGGCCAGTGGGCACTTTTAACCATGTAAAGAACAATTTGAATGACGACCAGTAGAAAAAAAAAAAAAAAAAAAAAAAAAAAAAAAAAAAAAAAAGCTATAAGAGAAAGGGAGACCCTATCTTTGAGGGGGAATTAGAGAGCTTGGCCAGGTTAGTCTAACACAATGAAAGGTAAGCAAGGACATGGTACTGGTAGTGGAACAGCCACACAAAGTATCTGAAGTACTTGAAGCAAATTTGTGGTTCCATAATAGGCAATTGCTTTTGTTGGTTGATGTGGGACACCATTCTCCATTGCCTTACTCAGAATGACCTAACTTCCTCAGCTAGGACAATTAGAGGTTAATCAATTCCATTACCACCTATTTGCACCCTGTTGTTTACAGCCACTGATCTTCAAGTGTGAGATTTTCAAGGACTCAAAAAAGCCTGTATAGTTACAGCAGGGCTGGAGACATTTCCTCTCAGAACTGTGGTAAAACTAGCTTTAGCTCTGATAAGAGAAACCCATGTTACCTGTGTACCTTCTGGTTGAATTTCTTTATACAACAGAACTCACAGCAGCCCGCCTTACCCAGTGCTTTCTCACCCTTGTATGCAGTTTTAATTAAAAGGTTTTCACTTTACAAAACCGTCTTGATGTCTCTCCAGCTCTCTTCTCTCATGCAAAGTTTTTGTTTACAGCTCTTGCAAACTCAGAAATCAGTCCCAGCTGTTCCTTTTGTTATAATTTAGCATCTGGAAAAGGATTTGGTTTACATATATGTGCATGACAAGAATTTATCAGATGAAATTGCCCTCAACTTACATCAACTAACTATTGAATTGTCTTTTTTTCCCCAGCACTTTCAAATATTAAAAAATAGGTTACAAAACAGGTTCCAGGTTCCTAAGCAAATTAAAGAGCAAATAAAATGTGTAACAATAGGTTTTTCAAGGGCCACTTGAATAAATAATTAAAAATTAAACATGCACTTAAGCAAATAAGAGTTTGAGTCCTCAGTTAATTCAGTAGCAAGGCTTTTTTTTTTTTTTTTTAATTTCAGGGTAGAATACATCAGAATCAAGCAGTTCCTATATGACACTGCTTGCTTTTATACTGCTTGAATTCATCAGAACTGTGTAAAAAAAATCACAATAAAAACAAAATCTTAAAAGGTTTCAGAAATCTTCACATCAGCAATACACTTTGCAATTATTCTAAATCTGAATAAAATTGAGGGTTTTGATATAGTATTTTTTATAGACCAATATAAAATCAAGCAATTACGAATGGACAGGAAAGCCAACCATAAATACAGCTGCTGAAAAAAAATACAGTGTCATAACTAAGGAGCTGCAAGCAGTAGATGTAAATACTCTCCATATGCTGTTAATATCATGGGAAATTAAATATTTAAAGAAGGAAGAGGCTGCCAGCACCATATACCAGCACCTATCAGTTCAGTTTGATAGAATAGCTTTAAGGTTTAGATTTGATTTCAGGAAGAAATTCTCTGCTGTGAGGATTGTGAGGCACTAGAACAAGTTGCTAAGAGATGTTGTGGATTCTTCATCCCTGTCAGTGCTCAAGGCTGGGATGGATGGGGCCCTGAGCAACCTGGTCTAGTGGAGGATGTCCTTGCCCATGGCAGGGGATTGAGACTTCATGATCTTCAATGTGTCTTCCAACTGAAACCATTCTATCCCACTATAATTTTTATGCAAAGTAAAAATGGTCCAGACAAAGAGAAACTTTCCCAGTTCAAAACAGGTTTGAAAGGCAAAAACATTTTTCTTGTACTAGAAAATAAGTTGAAAAGATATTTAGCCCAGATTTGTTCAAAATATGTGCTGGAGTAATTAAAAAAGAAAAAATAAGAAAAAATAAGAATAGGATCGTAAAACAACAAGTTTATATTTAAAAATGATAAGTGTTTTTGATCTTTAACCAAGGAAAATTTTCATTATGATCAACTAGGGTTTATTGAAGAAATGAATGCTGAGTGAAAAATGTATATAAAATAAGGATTTTTGTACTTCATCTAGCCAAAATAACTTGAGAATAAAATAATATTAAAGTACTTGAATATATAAATAATTTACAAAGAAAAAACTAATGCAAAATTTAAGGAATTTATTTCGCATATAGTAATATTCCACTCTAGAAGTTTCCAGTGGATTCAGCTCTGATAAAGCTTCCATCAAAGTCAATGAACTAAAGCACACATGGATTTTTCTCCAGTGTACATCTTGTTTAACTAAACTAAGGAACATTTCCACTTTTGTTGAATTTGCAGATCTCATTTCTCTAGTAAGTGTTATAGTGTTGACACCCAGAGGCTTTTTGTTCCCTTAAGGCTTTAGAGTATGAAAAAAGATCTCAAGAACTTGTAGGGTCATCATTAGCTTTCGTGATTTTACTAGTTATATATAAACTGATGAAAATTTGGGGGCTTTTGGGGGTTTTTGTTTGTTTGTTTTGTGGTTGGTGTTTTGTTTTGGTGGACTTTTGTTTTTCTTGGAATAGTTGCATTCCCTTTAAGAAAAAAGTCATGGTAAAAACTTTTTTTACTTTCCTTCTTTCAAGACATTGAAAACCAAGTGCATAATTTTTCTCAATTTTTGTGGTTTGAACTACCTCTATCATATAGAAAACATTTGTCTCAGCTGATGAGTTCTAGGTTGCACATTGAAATTAGACATTATGCAGCAATTTCTGGGAGAGCTCTGAAAATTTCTGAAAGAATCCATCTGTCAGGTTGGCTACTGGTACATGAAAAGAATGTAGTTCTAAGAAGCAACCTATCTCCTACTAATTCTGTATATGAACCAAGGGAAGCCTAACACCTAGCAGGTCCAAATTACAAGAAAGCATTTGACACTGGCAAACCAGGATTAATTTTCTCTTAATAAGGCCTTTCCTCTCATTTTAGCCGATACTTGAAGACATTTAATGCAAGGAGTTGACTCACCTACTTTTTACTGAGCGTGGCCCCAAGTTCTCTGAACATCCTGCTGGCCTTCCAAAAGATTTCTCACCCTGCATAGCACCTGTGGGGGACAGTTCACATGATTTGATGAGAATGATACCCAGCAGAGAGTCCAAATAATCAGAAAAAATGGGACATACATTTTTTGAGAGCTCAGAGAGGATTTCCTAATCCTTAATCTGCCCAGACTTAAAGTTCACCATATCTGTATAATGACTAAGTTCCCAAGCCCTACAGGGCTCTTAGATCTGTGTTTCTTGCTCGGTGTGAGGCAGCAGATCCTAAAACATCTAAACACGATTAGAGTCAGGCTCTGGATGGTAGAATTTCTAGTCCCTTTCCCTGCACAGTTTTTCTGTGTGTTTAGTATGTGTCTCTTAAGTTGCAGGCTTCAAGGTCCCAAAAATCGTTGGAATTATAATGGATTTGCACACGGTGTTTAACAGTACATAGTACCTGACAACTCCAAGATTTTAAGGCTCATTTTGTAGTGCTCATAGTGCCTACCAGAATTATTACAGACATTGCAACATCTGTGTAAGAAAAAAAGAAGCTGACACTGCCAAAAAGACTGTCCAAAACATTAAAAAAGACAAGCAAAATAGCTAATATGCATAAGGTGGTTACTTGTTTGTTGTTTGCACTACAGTCATATCATTTTGCAAACAATCATTCATATTTTGAAAAGAAAGCAGATGCAAATGAGTAATTTCCAATACTATAAGCTGATCAAGCAGAATTGTGAAGCACGAACACAGCAGAAAACACATGCCAACATTTTTTTTTTTATTCTATGATCATTAAACTTCGAGTTTATTTTGCTGAATCCAGGGCATGAACTGGAGGTTGGAGGTGTGTCCAAGTACAGCTCTGAAGGCTGCAGTGAGGTGACATGTCCTACAAGAAAGCAAAGTGTGTTGTCATGATTGTCTGAATAATGAATTAGTACAAAGGAAATTATAGTGATTTTCTATTTGAGGCAAAGTACTGCTGTTAATTGATTGCAAATTTTCAGGCAATACCAGAATCAAGGAAATAGCAATTAATAGACAAAGGGATGGAGATATAATTTTACCCACCTTATATTAAATTAATGATATTGGATATAACCCTTGGAAGACAATATCCTTTAAAATTCCTTAGGGTGAAAAGGGCAGATTCACTGAAAATTGCTTCCAATATAAATTGCAGTGATTACTCTTCAGGATTTTTTCTGTTTAAAGAGCATTTTAACAGTATTGAAGGTGGCTTGATATAAATTTTGCAGAAAGGTACCATGATTAAAATTTCATTAGAGTAAAAAAAAATGCTAAAAGTATGTGAAGAAAGTATTTATATAATAATAAAACAGCCTTCAAATGCTTGCACTCTACTTCCTAATGTCTTATGGGACTTAATAACTTTCTATATAGCCTGAGAAGTAGAACAAAACTGATATAACTGAAAATACTTGTATTTAATCATAATCTTATAATGAAACAAAGAAATAGCATTCATGCTTCAAACAAGTTTGGTTTGCCCTGAAATGGGCTGACTTCAGTAAAAACTAGAAAGTTCAAAACCAAAACAGTAAGCAGAATATTTTTTCCTAATCTTTCCTTAATACATAAACACAAAGACACAAAAAGTAGATATTTTCTTGGTTGGCTTGGCACTGATGGTGGTATATAAGAACATATGACTCACATATGTGGTGCCTAATTGCATTTTTCAATCATTGCCTAAGATAGTGAATAAGGAATTGCAGAGATGCTAAGAAATAACAGCAGTTTTCTGATTTTTTCAGGTTCCTAGTTGCTGAAAAATAGAGAAAAAAAGCTTTTCTCATTATTTATTTTTCTAACTTTTTTTGTTTTAAACAGTGTAAGAAGGTTTCCCATCAAGTCATTTGTTCTCTGATAGGCAAAGGAAGAATGTGCAAAAAACATTCAAACTGAACCCATAAGGATACAGCTTCTGTCAATTATGAATGAGGGCTCCATTTCACTCAAGTAGCAAAAACTAGTAGGCCTAGGTGGAAAAGAAAAAGAAAACAAGCCCTCTACTTTTCCATGAAAAGTAATGAAACAGCAATATATATATATTTTTAGCAATTGCTGCAAATTTTATCAATGTAGAATAATAATTTAAAAATTGAATTATTTCCTTGATGTTGGCTACACCCCTTCAAAGGAAAAATAGTGCTTTCATTTTATAGATAAAAAGTCAATAACAATATAGATCCAGGTCCAGTACTTCTAGGTACCAAAGTTTAAGGAAAGGCCAAGCAAATATTTTTCCTGTGAGGAAAAACTCCACATGTAAATCCTGAATCTTGCTAAAATCAGAGCCAGGACTGCTTTAAATGTATTCCATTAATTTCTGAGCAACCAATATTCAGATTTGTTTATTTTATTTTTTTTTTCTGACCAATTTCTCTGGGTGTTATCTTTTGGACTTATTGTGTCTACTTTCCTGAGGAAGAATAAATTTTCTGTCATGAAAAAATCTGGCAAATACACAGATTTTGTGACAAGCATAGCTCCAATCCAAAAGGTGTTTTCTGCCAACAGGAGGTATCTTATTCTGACATACTTAATCCTTTTATCCTTAGTATAAAGAGATTCTTTATTGTCAAAACATTAAAGTTTTCTGCAAATACCAGTACTTGAAAAAACACTGAACATCTCATTTCATTACTTTCTAGGGTCATTTAGATTAACATAACCATTTAAATAAAAAAAAACCAGTATGTCTGGATAGTTGCAATAGTCTATTACTGAAGATAGTATAAATTCATTTCACTGAACCTCCCTAAATTTGCTGTGCTTGTATAGAAAATTATGTTATTTCAGCTAAGATTATTCTCCTATTTGAGGATGCTCAAATGTATATAGTTTGTCATTTCTTTAAAAAAACCAAGTGATTATGATCTTTTGGACTTCTAATGGAAATTCAGAAATTAGCTAAATCATACAGAGTTGATGTCTGACATTCAATAATCTTACTTTCCTTTTGGAAAATATTATTTTTGTCATAAAATAAATCGGTTTTTAAAAATATTTATCATCAATACTTTAAAAATTTCCTTTTGTCTCTTTCCTTTAGCTTTGTGAAAAACATGCATGTGCAAAAGAATACTAAATAACTTTTTAATAATGTCATGGACTTTGTGAAAGCAAAGAGATAAATGTGAAGGCTAGCTTCATCCAAGTAAGAGCTGTTTGTCTTTGAAAAGTATTTTTAAAAACCTGTGCAAGAAAAAAAAGAAATTTCTATTTCAATTACTAAAAAGAGACATAAAAGCTAAATTTTAGCTATTAATCTGAAAACCTAAGTGTTTACTTTGAACAATAGTGTAAACATTTTGGCATTTTTACCATTACTGTTCCCAGGTAAAGTCAGGAAATATTTTATCTACCTGAGCAAAAGAAAATCAATAAAAATTTAGCCAGATGTGTGACCAAAATACAGTTTAGTCTGGGGAATGTAATTCAGAACATCACTTTACGCTTGTTATGATTTTAAATGTAGATGTTCTTTGTATTCATGTCACAGCATGAAATTTATAAGTTCTTAAGCAATAATATAAATTTACTGTGCAAAATAATCTGACTTCAAGAAATAGGCCCATCTTGAATCCTTAAATTACTCAGTTAATAAAAAGCATATATGCTAGTTTCAATTAATTACTATTTGCTCTGTACTTTCTGTTCTTTTTTCATTTCTTGATTACCCTCTTTCAATATAGGGAAAGAAATCTATTTTCATCCTTTTCCAGTGTTCTGGGCCCTGTGTAAAACTTTCTGGGGTAAGAGTTTGGTACAGATGGAACAAGTTGATAATTCTAAGACTATGTTTAAATAGCCATAATTTTCATTCAGATATTTACTCACTTAAAGTCTACTCAGGAAATCCTGATCTGAAATACCATTCCTGTGGCTCAAACCAATTCTTTTCAATCTATCTTGATTTTTTCTTTGTTGTGTTGTATTAATATCAATAGTACCAGACATTTGGAAGCAACATAGAAAGCTGAAATCACCGCATCAACAGCATCTTTTGATCAAGAACAGAAATAAAATCTCATAACAAATATTTTATGTAAAATATTTCATAAAATCAATGAAAACAATCACCCCATGTAATGTGTTCAGAAAATCTATGTTAGTGTAGATTTGGACAGGACAAAAATTTTTTATTGAATTATTTGAAAAGCTTGTATTCTATCTGAATATTTGGCAAAATTCAGGTAAAGAAAATTATTTGGATTATTCAAAATTCTTGAAAACTTCTAAAATCATTTTCTGTTCAGTTTGTACTTTGAATTAATATCATGACAGACTTTTTAGAAATAAATGTCTGGGAATATGTACTCTTGACCTTGGTGTATGAAAGGGGCAAGAAATAAAGCTTTCCTTACAGACTTGGAAAGATACTCATGATCACAGAACCAAAGATTCATACGAAATTTCCACCATCCCAACATCTGCTGGAAAAAGAAAAGGCCTGGATGCAAAGCAGTTCAGGAGATTACTAGAATGTCTTGGTATCAATCCCTTCATGTAGGTAACAGTTGACTGAGGGGTTGTTTGCCACACCCAGGAGAGGGGAAGATGGCAGAAAATCAAGAGCAGAGATGCAGTCAAGTGATGGAGACAAATAGTGTGTGATCAAACTGATTGCTGCCTGGCTTTGTGCACAGTTGGGGAAGCATTGGACACCTTGGCTCAAGTCAGGTGTTGGACAGTCTCCCATGGTGTCCTTGGAGCTAAATTGGTCTGATATGAACTGGACAAGTGGAAGGGGCTGGGGAAACTGGCTGCATCACCAGGCTCAGTGTCCTGTGATTGACAATATGAAGTCTGGATTATCTCTGAGGGATGTTCCTAGAAACAAATGTAGGGGCCAATCTCATTAAATGTCCTTACTAGGGCATAGGAAACTCTGACTTGAAGAGAGCAGCAGGAAGTGGGGTGGAGGGGTGGGGCATGGATTTACCATGAAGGTAGTTGTGGAGTCCTTTCAGCCACTCTAGGTAATCTCTGTACACAATAGTTTAGTTGGTTCTGCCCCTCCTCAGTGACCTTGGCCTTGTGGTTCCTTCCCCCTTGGTGTGGTTCCATGGGCTTCAGCTCAATGCCCTCACCTGCCCTTCAGCCTGCCCCCAGACCCTCTGGTTAAGGGGAGATGGAGCTGGGGCTCCCTCTCTCACCTTCTCCTCCCACCCCGGCTCAGGGTGCGGACTCTCGTGCTTAACCACAGAGGCTTGTCTCCTCTGTCTCCCTGCAGGCGCCTGCACCTCCCTGGACACGATGAACACTTCTGCCACATGATGCAACAGGTAGTCAAATACTAAAAACCATTTTCCGGAGAGACTGTGAAGTCTCCATCAGTGCAGATATTCAGGATTTTTCTTCAAAGATGCTCTCTGGGCTCTAACTGGCTTTGAGTAAAAGTGTGCATCATCCTAGATCTCCCTAGATCCTGTCCATTTTACATAATTCAATGATTTTATAATTCCGTAAATAGACCCTTTTCCTTGAAGTGATTCAAAGAGTGAAAACAGATCCATTTTACAACTCTGTAATTCTGCATCTCTTTCATCAAACATTCCACTGCTATCTGGAGTTCTAGTTATATTTTCCACACAGGGCACTTCTGAGTCTGTTTTAATCTGTAATTAAACAGCTTATATATCTACTAACATTAGTACATTCCTTTGTTGCATTGATGCTTTATTACATGTTGTAGGACTTTTAGATAAGGGGTTTTTTTTGCTTACTGGTTATTCTATTTTTTAAAACTTATACCAAAACAAATAATTTTTAATTTTTTAATCTTTTTCACTCAAAGGAAATAAAGTGACTTCCAAGAGAACAGTACAGTTTGCTAAACACCAAAAAAGTTGTTTAAATAATTTCATAGATATGAGAAGAAGTAACAACAACCAAGAAATTCAGGGATGAAACATCACTCTTAACTCATCCTTAAGACTCAGTATGAGGAAAAACAGTAAGGTAATTACTCCAGATATTAGCATTCATATATATCAAGTATTGCAAATTTTCTTCAATTTGAAAGGCTCCTCAAAATATTTAAATCTTTTATACATAAGTTAAATTATGTGAATATTCTTTTTGAAGTTCAGAGGCGCTTGCTCGTATGAAATACGGCAGGCAAAAGAAATTCCATATTGGACAGTAGAACATAATGCAAGCAATATGCAGAAATCAATAAATCATAAATTTAATTGCTAGGGTAACTGTCTTTCCCTGGTATTTAGAGAAATAAAAACTGTTTTGTATGTGTTCCTTTCAACCACTCCTCCCTTTTCTGTCAAATTCATAAAGAGCATTTTGAAAGAGATAATTTGCAACTTTGATGGTAGCAGTAGCACTCTTGAGCCTGAAATTACTCTTTCAACACAAAACGATTTTTCTCTTACTCAATTTTTCTTCTTTGCAATTCTTGTCTTAAGCACAATCTTTTACTTTTTAAAAAATAGCATTTTGTTCCTGGTGCGTTCAGAAGGGTGAGAGAGAATGATGATTTTTTTTTTCTATCAAGAAAAGTAGGGGTTTTTAATAAAAAAATAATCATATTAATTATTATTTAAATACTACCTTTAAAAAACCTGGGTTGCATTTAATACTGTATTAAATATATAACCATGGCCTTTATTCTGCTTTTCTTTAAAACTCTAGAGAAACCATGTTAGACCCTGAGAAAGCTCAGTCGGTTACAGCATGGTGCCACGAAGACCAAGGTTCAATCCCTGTATGGGCCATTAAATCAAGAGTTGGACTCAATGATGATCATGGCTCAGTTCCAACTCAGACTATTCTTTGATTTGCTGTGATTAGTATCTCTACAACTGCTGAGATTTAATTCTCCAACCTCCTTTTTAATTACTTATAGAACATTAGAGAGTAGAGAATACTACTCTAACTATATTTATTGATTAGGCTTGGTGCAGAGATGTTTTCATGAGTCAGTTCTTTTAGAAGTAGGATAGATAATACTTTATTTTCACTATTTGTTTCCTTCCTTCTGTATATAATCTAAATTTCTTTCCATTGACCATTCTACCCCTGTTCTCACATCAGCATTATCATTTTAAAGAAAAGACTTTTTATCAATGTTACTAGTCTTAGATGCTCAACATGAGTTTTTTCAATGTCCTTGAAAAATCCAGTTTCTGCATCTCCAAAAGACCTGCTATCCAGATAAAGCCTAAACCATTAAATCCTAAATAGATCTGCAGTAATACTTCAAGTGCAGTCATAACCAAATTGCCAGAAACAGTAGCTATCTTGGTTTCCTCTTTTTCCACTAGTGGAAATGAAAAGGATTACCTAGTAATTTATCCGCAGAAAAGAAAAAACGGGGGGGGGGGGGGGGGGGGGGGGGGAGGAAATCTAAATGTATCTTGACGAGAAGTTGTGATGAAATATCACTGGTAAAAGCAGTTTACTCTAGGGGGAAGGGGGGATTACTGCACTTTTTTGAATCATGCTTTCATGTTTTAATCACAAATAGGAAAGTCATGTTTTCATTTATGACACCTTCTAAACCATGCAAAGTACAGATTTTTTAAATTTTTGTTTCAGGTTTTCTACAGTTTACATATTTTTATTTGCAATTTTAATAACATATTAAGCATGCAGTTCTCATAGCAGCTCCTAACTCCATCAATTTGCCATATTGTGTATTCCTTCTATTCGTGAATTTTGCAAAAGCATCTTGAAAGTCACTAGCATTTTTCTTTATTTCATAAAGATGCAATATATTCCAAAGCAATTGTTTCTTAATGAGAAGAAAAATATTGCACTCTTTGTAGTGCTGTCAAACTGTTGAAGTCTTTATACCACGGTATAAAGCTTACTTTTCCTTTGTGACCCCTAATAGAAGAACTGCTAACAACATTAAAATTCTTACTTCCAGAATTATTCTCAAAGGCTGACTTTATGTACATTTATATATTTCAAATTAGATAATCAAGTTAAAAATCAATAGACTGTTTCCAAATTTTACACTGCCCTTATGTTATTCTTTGTTTGCCTTAAAAATCCAAAAGCTGCTTAACTCTTTTAAAAATAACTGCAGATAAATAATCATAACATCACCATGCAGGTAAAATATCAGCCTCTTGCTTGTGTATGAAACCTTTACCTGGTTCTAACCTTGAAGAGAACAAACAAAATCTAATTCAAACCAATAATTCACTGGGATTTTGTGAACTGTACCCAAGTATTTTGAAAGTGTTAAAAACCAAACACCAACATGAAGAAAATGTTGTACAAACCCAAAGGATTCATATAGTGATGCAGTCCATCCTACTTTGATTCATTTTTCTTTTAGTCATTAGAAGAAGTCTTTAAGAAAGAGCTTGTGTTACATTCACAGTGATATATACACCTTTTTGATCTTCCAGAGTAAAACACCCTATCCATTTCTGCAGATCCATTTGAGCGCTGCTTTCTCCATAATAATCTTTTGAACCATCTTTATCAGGTCTCCCATTTGATCTTGTAGCTTGAGGTCATGTTTTGAAAAATGTCGCATTCAACATAACCTGCATAGATGCATTCTTATCCATGTTTCTGGTCTTAGCAAAGGAGTTTTTTCCAGTTGACACTTAGTATATATCTATGCAAAATTCTGTCAGCTTTCCTGAAAGACTTGAAGACAATTAATCAATTACAGGTCTGATAAAGATCTCTTACTCAACAAGATTGTTCTTGGTTACTGGTACTACTAGCTTTACAATCACAAAAATTTTTTTCACAAAAGGCTGACATCTTGAAGCATGCATTCTTAAGTCTTTTCCAAAATATATATATAATATCAAGGAAACTGATGTATATGAATCAGTTCTACAACCATGCCCTTCTTTTCAGTGTCTTCAATCACAATTTGAGAATGGGTTCAATTTCTAGAAGTAATGAATAGAAGTTTTTCTTCTACAAACAAGATTTCATAAGCAGAGCAATCTTGTTTCTCTGACAATTTCTACACATTTCCATGGTTTTGTTGGGTTTTTTTGGTGGATTGTGGGGTTTTTTTTTGTTTGTTTTTTGGGGTTTTTTGTTGGTGGGGGTTTTGTTTTAATATGTGTTAAGGTTTTTTCTTATTTTAGGTAGCATGTAGCTATTTTTCTCTGGTGTATTTTCTTGTCTACTTTCTCTGACCACATTCCAGCCACTCATACCATATCAAGTTTCAGAAATTCAACTATTACCTGGACAGATTTGTTTACAGGAGTGAGAAAACAACCTGTTTGTTTTAGCTTTTCTCGTGAACTCAGACATGGCATATTTTAGTTCATTTGTCTGTTTTTATACAGAAATTAACAATGTTATTCAACTCACACATTTCATCTTGAACATCTGCTTGCTCTACTGGCAGCCTTTATATTCTGTATGTATTCAGTCTTACAAAAATCTGCCCAAGAAATCATGTGCTTACAACAGAATAAAAAGCAAAAGTTCTCCATTCTTCTATCCATAACACAACAGTTCTGGAAGCTGGAAGAGATGTAACAGAAGGAACCAAAAAGAGACAGCACATGTGCAGCTTCCCCTAAATCATATTCACTTATCTGTACTTTGAGAGAGAATTTTAGCTTAAACAGACTTAGTGTGTTTACCTCTGTGTTCTAATGAACTGTAAGAAAGGACCTAAATAAACATTGCCTCTTGTTCTTGGAGAAAATGTGGGGAAAATTTCCTCTGGCAATTTTTGTGAGTGCATATATTTGTGAAAATGAACCAGAATTAGAACAGTACTTCTCAAAAGAAATACATACAACAAACTGGCTACCTGACTTACTTTTTTCCAAAGAAACAAGAATATGTAGCACAGACATACTTATAATGATCTCAAGAATTCAATTTCCCTGTCCTTAATGCTAGTTTGAGTAGTAGATAAATATTAACAATTTTTAGTATAAAAGAAAACCTGTGCAGAAAGTATGTGGTACAGTAATATTTTTACATGTCAACTCAGAAAACTCTCCCTCTCTCTTTAGCTAATTGATTTTTTTCTGATCAAACTCTATGATGCTCACACTGGCTTTCTATCCAGTAACATTTAGAAAGTTTGTTTTAATTAAGCAAAGATAAAAAAAAAATCAATAAAAGTTATTTAGCGACTTTTTCTACTTTTATAAGTTCACCATACCACTGCATGCTATATCATAATCATTGTCAACAGCAGAAACTACATCAGTTAATACATACTTTAGTAGGCACTTAAGGACCGCGAGTTGATAATATGGTAAATCAACATCTGTGTGCAACAATATGCACTATTTAAACATTTTATACTACGTCTAAAACATATTTCTATTTTCTGTTCAGTTTCCTCCAGTTAACTCCCTTTTCAACCAGTCATGTTTATCATTCCCTCCCTATAGTTCTAATTTCAGGACTCACTGTAACCTGCTCTCTGTTGTAATTGGTACTCACTACTTTCTTGCTTCAGCATCTCCCATAAATGTTATTAACAATCTTGTTCTTTCAACTTCTGGGTTATTGGTGGTGTCCGTGCATTCACAATTTGCTGATTTTTCATTCAAGGACTACTCATAAATGCTGATGCATCTCTACAAACTTTGCTAGGAATTTTAATCTCATTGATTTGGAGAGACCTCAGGATATTTGCCTGCACTGGTAAAACTCAGGGAAAAAATTATTCACTGAAATGTATCATCACTTTTAAGATATTGTATTAAACTACTTGTCTTAAGCTTAAGGCATGATTCTGGCAGCAACATATACAAAAAGCCTCCAGGTACTCTTAAAACTGTAGGTTTTTTTCAAACCTGCAAATGTAAAAAGACGCTCTCTAATTTTTTTCTTTCACACCTGTTTTTGAACTTTATTTAATTTCTAGTATTGTTCAAGGGTTTTACCACTCACTTGCTTGGGCTTTCACCTCCAAAATTTTTTATATATCTCTCTTAATAACATGAAAAATTATGTGGACGGAGTTAGTCATACTGTATAAACAAAAACTTAGGACAGTGATAATATACATTTTTCTCTATCCAAGACCCTCTTTCTTCCAGAACCTTATTAAATCACTTCACCTACTACCAAAGAAAGAAAACTCTTTTAAAATTATTACAGTGACAGGAGAATCAAGAGATCTTTCTCATGCAAATTCGGGTTACCACAGTAGAACATAATAAAATAGTTTCCAACTAGTGTAGAGAGTACAAAAGGATGGTGCATAAAACTGACCTACATAAACAGGAAAAAAAGTTATTAAACATGTAATGGTAATATTTCTAATCTTACATATCACACCTAGTTCTTAAGAGTAGGCCACTGCAATGAGACTATCAGAACTTTAGCTTTTAGAGAGATAAGATACATACATTTCCTGAGGAAAATTATGTAACTGACTAGCATGTAAACTACTTTCCTAGCTGACAGTAAAAGTCACCAGCAACATTGCAGCATGCAGGAATAAGAACAGCACATAAAGAAGAGCAGGACAAAAACTGTGGGGTTTGGAGAGTTTGATGGGGGTGTTCCCCCCCCATAATGAATGGCAACAACCTTAATGTGAATAAGTATATCAGTTTCAGAAAAGGCATCAAAGATATTCTCAAGCAAGAGAAAAAAATAAAAATCTTTAACCAAAATCAACGTTACATTTTTTTTATCATTACATGAGTCTATATATATTGCTGCAATATACTCTAGAAATGGGTTTATATTTTTATTCCTGCTATGAACATGTGACATATCCCTGCTATCTTAAATCAATCTTAAATTCTCAATCTTAAATCAAAACTGAAAATCATATCACTGTTGATTAGCTAATTCCATGAGCAGTTTGTAAAAATAAACAACCTCCAACATGAAACAGTACAAGTAAGTCTTTGTTTTTTAAAAATGGATTTTCATTTAATAGAAACCCATGCTTTTTCTCATTCTCTTTAGGATCTTTAAGTTAAAGGACTAAAAATTAAATCAATGCATAGAGCATGGTTTCTAAGTAAATCAGCAAAATTGCAGTGACCTTTCGAGTGTCTCAATAGACAGACAGGCAGCAAAGTGTTCAGGTAGTGCATCTTATTTGAGATGTAAGCATCAGTCTACTTCTAAAGAGACTTCCTTGGATAATCTGAGCAATGAGTTATGTTTGACCAATAGTGTTGCTGTTACATCTACTACCCTAGTTATTGAGAAGCCTAAATCTTACCTGTAGGCCTTCCTAAGAAGATGCAAACTAACTTGCTTGTGTCAAATCTAGTTTAATTGTAGAACACGACAGCTATGAACAGGAGGAAAAACATCTGATGATATTGAAAAGCTGTCAGTTCAAACTCCCAGGTTGAGAAGGGCTTAGAGGGTGGCTTCCTACTTCCCAAAGCAGTTTTCTGCTATACTGCTGAAAAGAAAGAGAGAGACACATCCCAAGTGCAGCCTTGAATTTCCTTGAAGCATTCAGACGTATCCTCCTCACTGATATTTCCAACTACCTATCATAGGTATGCCAAACCTTACCTTGTCATAGTCGAGACAGCCATGCACTCAGAGTGCTTCAATAAAAACTTCAGAGAGCTTCAACTACCAGCATCATGTTATCTAGAAATCTTTCTTCCTTCCTTCATAGCAGTCCTATGGGCAGCTCCACACAGCCCTGGCTCCTTCTTCTCTCCTTCCTCCACAGTTCCAGCTCACTGCTTCCTGTCCCTCATACAGTAGCTCACCTTACCTGTCCCTCACATGCCCTCCTGGCCCTTCCTCCTCACAGCACAACCAACAGACTCCAACTGACTCTCTACAAACTAACTCACCCTTTTATCACTCCCAGCTATGAGGACAAGACTGTTCCCACTCTTTGGCAAATTAACACAGCTGCAATACATCAAAGGCAAGATTGCCTATAGCACTATCTCTATCTGCCTTACCACATTACCTTACCTTGATATTATCACTCCAGAACCAGAAATCTTCTATTTTTCACTTATTTCAAATGAAACAGGATATCTAAGAGTCAATGAGTAAATCTCCTATTTTTATGCATCATTCTCTAACTTCTCTCCCAGAGTAAGGTTCTAGAACCATGACATTCAAAGCTTTTGTTTAATGTCCTTCTGTTTACTAAATAACTCTGACTTTAGGTTTTTAATATATTCAGAACACTGCAAACAGACATCTTCAGTATTTGTTCCAGCCTTCCCAGGTTGCAAATGGGATTTCTAACCTCCATACCACTGAGTTAGTTCAGAAGTTGAGTTAGCACATCCTGACATCTGGATTTCTTCTCTTGGTACTTCTGCTGGGGTGGTATTTGGACACTGCTCCAGAATCATTTGGTTTCCACCTACATATACTCCGACACATTAAAATGTATGCCAAAAACCAGATAATATGTCTTTTCTGTTTATACCTATGATGTGTATAAGAACTGCAATCATTGTCAGCATTTTGAAAGGCAAAGCCAATTAAGCTCCTTGAGACTCATACTTAAGGTCTGCCTTGAAAATATGCTAATAATTGCCACCAGACAATGATTTTTTATTTATCAAAGCCTACCAAATCTGATTGCATCTGCCTGGCCTCTCCAGGGGCTCCACCACCCTGCCCACAGCCAAGCAATCCATTTCAGGCTGCTCCGGAGGAGCCCTACTGCTCCTGGTCCCTGAGTCCAGGAAGCCACCAGCCCCCACAAGCCCTTGACAGCACTGCACAGCATTGCAGTTCCATCATTCTATTTAAATACTCTTTTTTATTTTTTTTTTTTTCTTTTTTTTTCTTTCTTTTTTTTTTTTTTTCACTTTCACATCATTTTATACAGCTTTTACTAACTTTGTTTCTTTGATAATGTAGGTAAAAATTTCGCTGGTAGTAAGTTATGGAATCTTTTAAGAGAGGAATTAAAGCCACCTGGTACTGGGCTTTTGCAAACTCCTTGACTTATTTTCCTTGTAAAACCAAAATAAATGTACATCAAGATCTGCTGTTACACAAAGAAAAGAATTGATGTTCACTCATTTTCCACATTGCTTATATTCACACAATAACTGTGCTGGCTAAAAATAATTGGAAATACAGCAATTCTTAGAACTAAGGGTTCCCAGAGAGGATCCACTCCCTGGGGAAAATGAAGAAGGTTCTCTATCATTTCTCTCAATGCTACTTGGTTACTGCTGCTGCTATTGGTGACAACAAACAGTGAAAAGGCTTAATGGCTGTCTGAGAATCTCAATTCAGGACGGTTTGCACGTGAACAGTTTTCTTTCCCAGCACTCAGTCTCGCTCAGCCTTGCCTTTCACACTTGTTTTTCACTTCTTGCAAGAATTTACCATCTTTTCAGAACATTTCACAAAATATTACTTTCTGCAGTTGAATTTGCTCTTTCAAGTACTTTTATACCTCTAAAGACAAAATCTGGTAACATATTTAGGCTTTGGCAGCAGCTATTTTTTTTATCAAAAAGAGTATCCAAATATTTCCCACTTTTATAGTAAAATTTTTCTTTAAGTTTCAGCACAGTTTCTACTCTTTTTGGAAGATCACCTTAATTTACTCCTTGTTCAGGTGTTCATAATATCAGAATTTTAATGAGATCACCATGCTATAGAGAATGTGAACAATAGGAATAAACTTGGATGAATCTCGCTAGCTGAAAATACACTTGAATTAAATTTCTGTTTCCTTAGAATTTTTAGATAATCAAAATTATAAAGATTTATGGAAAGAGACAGAGATAAAATTCAAATAAAGAATCTGGATAGGAGCTCTATAAAACTTGTCTGTCAGATTTTCCTACTTTCTTGGCAAACTTGTCTACCAGACTGTTGTGGTGATTTGAAATACTGGAGCTTCTATGATCTCTGCTGGGGGCAGACCACTAGACAGACTGCCTTGGAGTAAGGATGCTATTCCCTTTCATCAATGCATCAAAGCTTCTGGGTTTTGGGGTTTTTTTCTCTATGTGGAATGCAACTACATATCAAAATTCTTCCCCAAACCACACTATGTTTTTTTACTCTTTTCTCTAAATATGATTGGGCAAGTATGATGAACATTCAATAGATATCCCAAAATTAAGGAAATGGTTAATTTGGGGCTACATCTCTACATTTCCTAAAATGCACACAGAATGTTTCTGGTGACCAATATCAGACATTTGAAAAATTCTCTTCTGCTAAAAGCATCACAGACAACATAAAAAGCTTCACTGCTGCCTGAACAACAGCAAACAGACACAGGCATGAAATATTGCTTTAGAGACGAACATGTGGACATACTTACTTGTAGCTATTTCAGAAACGAGATATTTTGTGATGAGCTATTGGAGAGTTTTATCCTTTTTTTTGGACCACTTTGGTTGTCAGAATCTCTATTTTTTTTCCATATTATTTTTGAATGCAAATCCAAAGCCTATTCTCCTATCACCATTAGTGTTACATTTATATTAAAACACTTCAATACCTCAGAGTCAGGAATGTTGTAGCATCAGAAGTGCCTCACCAATCAAATGCTCTGGAAATACAGTTGCTTGTCTCTCATGATCCTTGCTTGGATGATCAGACATAAATTGTAGACCTAATAAATTTTAGAAAAAAATTATGATTTGTACTGGAGAGAAATTAATCTCCCAGGCAAAGAGATGATGAGGAAGATTCGTGTGACTTTTGAGTTTAACAAAGAAATAAATCCATGTTTTTTTAAGTCTTAAATTGACTAATCTGGCAGAGCTGGATTATTTTAACAAATAGTTTGGTAGAATACTTTCACATCCCATTTACAGATCAGTCTGGGCTGTAAACATATTGACAAATTTGTATAGTGTACTCTGGTAAAAGCAGCATTCTAGCCATTTTAAGTAGCAGAGAGTAAGGTAAAAATCCACAATAGCTAAAGTGAAGCAAGAGTAATTCTCATTAAACCACTGCTCATGAATATTAAATGAATACAAGACAAAAATACAGCAAAACATTTTCTTCCATTATTTTTAACTGCAATTGTTTGGCCTTGTTCAGAAAGAACCAGTTCCTCTTTCAATTAACTTTATCTAAAAGGAATGATGTCCCAAGTCTTTTTGTGACACTGGTTCTCTTTTACCTCATTTAGAACAGCATAACTGAAACTAGACTCCAACTGGTGCTAGGTTCCTGGAAACAGGAGACAAAAACTATTCTCATTACTGTGATTTCACAACTTTTGGTTAATACCTTCCATCAAAGCTTCACATCAACATTCTTCCCAATGGAGCACAACTATGACCAAAAATTCAATTATCTGAAAGGAGAGGATTCTTTTTCGTTTTATTATACACAATTTCCCTACCAACTCCTTGTTATCTGACACAGTGATTTTTTATTTTTTAACATATTTTTCTGACAAAACAAAGTCGATTCAAACACAGGGAAATTTCTTTTTAGATACTAACTTATGAACAAGATCTCCTCTCAGAAAGAACTGTCCTTTAAAAAGCATCCCACTATTTAGGTATATGTGCAATTCCTATTGACTTTAAGAGGATTTGAAGAATGTGCCTAAGAACTTTAATAACCATGTATGTAACAGGCATAGGTGCTTTCAGGTGGATCTTAAGCAGTCTTAGCCTGTAACATCAGAAAAATCACACAAAAAAGAAGCAGACATTTTGAATTTGAAGGCAATGAATGTTGCAGATCATAAGCATCTCATATGCCAGCATTGAGTTCTTTTTATTAGCATAGATCACAGTTCCAAAGAAACTGTGAGGTTATAAGGGTATATTATAAGTGTATATCATTGGTATACACTTTATTGTTCTGTCTATCAAGAAATTAAAGCCATCATTTTACATTAATAGCATGATGCCTGATTTTCCAAATCAATACAGCCTTACTTTTCTGAGAAATAAATAAGATATCTGCCATAAGTTGATAGGGCATGGTCTTGTTCAGAGTGGACTGTTGTATTTAGTATTTCTGGCAGTTTTCATGAAATGAAGTATCATAGATGTAAGAAGCTCAATGCAAGCAGACTGTTTCGAAATTTTAGAATTAAATAATTGCTTATGCCTAAGAAACCACCAATCCAAGAAACCACCACATGAGGATATTTTTCTTTTATGAATAATTTTGCATTCTGATGATTAATAAAACTTTCATATTTATGTAAAAAGGGGAAAGAAAAACAATGCAGTGAAAAATGTTTTTTCTTGTTTCTAACATTAGCTGCCGTCATTATTCTGAATATAATAGGATCACATAGCCCCAAGTTAATATTAAAATGGTAACATTTTTTATATGCAAAAATGTAAAAATATTTGCTGTAAGATGCATTTTAATGCAAAAAAAATTATATTCATTTCTTATGAATATATTGCAAGCAATATAATTTCTGTGCATCTCCTTAAAGGAAAATAAGCAATATTAGCCCACTAAGAGGAACTGCTCTGCAGCTCAGAAATAATTTATCCCATTTCTTGATAAGCAGCAGTGTAATTTTTTTACAAGGGAGAGAAGAATCAGATCTGTACATGTTTTTCACTTATGTCATGACACAGTGTACCAGAGGCATATAAGGGACTCATGAAACCAGGAAGCAACCCAAAGCTATTTCTATGGAAACAAGTTCTGGCTGCAGGGAAGGCGGTAAATCAATCTCCTTCATGTCGTGTTTGAGACATGTTTGGATGTTTCCAACACTTGCCTGCCAGGTTACCTAACCAGCTAGTGTCTCAGGATTTAGTGCTACTGACTGAATTCCTCACACACCTCATGGACAATGCTAGTTTTGACTGAGAAAAGCAGGCAGGCATGATTTTTCTTCTCTTCTTTTTAATTGTAAAAATAGTGTATATTGACTTTTGCTAGGTTGTTACACATTACATACCTTTTTCTTTTCTAAAAGACCAAACCCTCAAGTAAGAAAACCAATGAAGAAAAAAAAACTCAAAACCCCTCTCAACAACAACAGCAAAATTCCGCTAGAGGTTAAATAGATCTAGTGCAATCAAAGTAAAGCTAAGCTCCCCTTGTACCCAAGACCCCAGAATGATGCCATCATCAAATTGCTGTTGGTGAGCATAGGCTGCAGAGGGCAATGTCCCTCAGCAAAGCACTGTGCTTCCCAAAGAGGGGTCAACGCCACCTCTTAAATGCATATTATTTTTTCTCCAGTTGTCAGGTTTTTTGTAGTGTGAAGAATCAGCTCTTAAACACATTAAAGGGATTAAGGGAACACTGGATAAGTATTCCACATGTTTGGTGAATAACAAGTTTCCCACAATATTTCAAATAAAATTAAAAGTTGTTATTTCACAATTTAACCAATAAAATTAAAATCTGAAAGTTTCCTTTGGTTTTAACTGAAGAGCAGAAAATTCAGGATATCCAAAAGAATGCAGAACCAGGAAGCGATAGAAATGCCCTTCTTTTTCTGAAGAAAAAAAAATAATTAACCAACCTCAGTTTTTCCATGAAAATATCAGCCAGCTATATTGGAGAGTAATGTTCGAGATTTAAGGACCATAAAGACTGCTTTTCCATTCAGTCTCTCTACAGATGAACAAGGTTGGAAAATCTCCATGCAATATTGCCAGCCACAAGCCTTCAGAAAACATGAAGCCAGTTTCTCCAAATTGCATGACCAGCTTTTAAACCAAAAAATCTTCAGATAGGAATAAATTATGTACTTTCTTATTGGTTAAGTTATTTGGGTCTGATACACCCTCCTCAGGACAAGAAGTTTTTTGTTAAGAAATGAAAGTCAAACATGACCACTGGATTGCAGGACTAGAAAGGAGGAAGAGTTAAATGGAAATGAATAAAGTAAAAGAACAGGAAGTAGGAACAGAAACGGATAAGTTCAGAAAGAGAGAAAAGTGAAAGATTAAGATGTAAAAGGCATTGCAGTTTGTATGCTGTGTAACATGGTGTTTTGCCTATATTGATTTAGGTCACAGAGATGGTAAAAATCTTTTTAAAGTCTTTCTGGTCTACAAAAAGCAACGTGTGGAATGCTGAGTGTTGGATTCTAATACACACACACACAGAGTACAGCTCCATGCTGTCGTTCTCTGACTCAAATTCACATGAGCATAGATTGCCTATTTGGTGCATTAACACCACAGTTTATTGGACAAGATTCTGTCTACCTCCATCTGGAGCTAGCAACAGTTTCAGTTAAGTACATGATGTTATGACTAACAAGTTGGAATTCTATAAATATCTGATATCTGCTGCAAAGTTATGAGTGATTACTCTAAGAAAAGCACATGGAGTGAAAGAAAAAAGATAGCAGAGTTTTATCAGGATTTTTGAATAATGGCAGAAAGAATTTTGTCAAATGAATAAAATAATGAGAAACATCTTCAAGCTGTTTCATATTTAGTCAAGTATTCAGATATTCCAAAACCTCTGCCTAACTATATTCTCAGATCCTAATGCAGTACTCATATCCAAAATAACCAGTTTTTTGGTATTTAGGATAACATAAATACACTGACTTAAAATTTCCCATCTCTTCCACCTACTCGTCCTCACTCAATGCTTTTAACACACACTGAATATTATTTTTTCCATTGAGCTCTCTTTTCAACACAGTTCTCCTCTCTTCTCAGACATAAATGAGGTGCTGGGCAATGTTCTGACGTCAATGTGGTAATTGCCCCAGGGGGGGAAACAGGAGTTTAAAATGGAAACAGAGACACAGACAGACACATTCATATAGACACCTGTGGGTGCCAACAGCACTGATAGACGCAGACTTCTGGGAACCTGTGGCAGACTTCAGATGCCTCATTGCTCTCTGAGCCCTGTATGGCACTGTTCTCGCTGTGTCTTGGCGAGGGTTGAGCTACAAAATTCAGGACTGGCACTGGACTTGGAGCTGCTCCAAAGTTTACCAAGATGCATGGGTATGGCTGAGGTCTGTCTAACTACAACTGATTTTTCCTTTGAAGGTTATATCTTGCATATTATACATTTATTCTTGTTTTCATTTATTATAAAACCAAAACTATCTACAGATCTCTGGGTAAATGACAGTCTAGTGTTTAATTTCTTCAACATCTCTAATGGAAAATCTCCTGAAAAAGGAGCAGTACTACCACCAGCCACACAGAATGTTCTAGTATGTCAGAGTTAAAAGAAATGTAAAGATATAAATATAACATCTAAAAAGGAATCTCCAGAGATAGAAGGCAAAGTTCTGGATTTCTTCTCTTCTCCATTTCTCTTTTAACTTACAATAAACATTAATTAAGACCAGAAAAGGTGCAGAGTGGCTAGATAAAGAAATAAAAACCAGTTTGTGAACAGATGCTAGAAAGTTTGGCTTGTTTAGTCTAACAAAATCATGTCTGAGAAGAGACCTACTGAGTGTTTCTGAAAGAATCACCATATTAACTCTCAGATAATTGAACAAAACAAATAGGAATGAATTGGCAATGAATATATTTAGATTGGAAATTGGAAGATTTTTTTATCATCTTTGAACAAAAGCTCTGGCATGTCCTTCTAATAAAGAGAGGTTGTTGGGATTTTTTTAAGCCAGCTTTATAAATTTATGCTTTAATTTAAAAACAAACAAAAGAAGGTAGTTCTTTGTACAACAAAGAGAAAATATTTGTAACTTTTCATCAAATAATGCTAAAGATCAAAAACCATAAATGAGTTCAAGAGAAGACTGTTAAATACTTTTAAAAGAAATCCACAGAACATTTTTAAATTGATATAAAAACATGAAGCTGAAGAAGAAAAATGACACTGGGAAAACATCATATATATTTACCCTGTTGTTATTTTTCTCTCATGGCCTGAAGGTGATTTACAACATAGATATTTCAGTTTCTGAGAGAACTATGTACCTAGCAGACTTTCTACATGAGTCATACCTCTAGTTTGAAGTGGAGGTATTATGAAGTGGAGTTGAAGACCAAACTACATTCAAGTTTTTCTGTACTCTAAAAAGGAAGTAGATGAAGGACCAGGAGATCTGCTGCAGTTTTTTGTGTGCAACTCCAGATATGTTGGTACTTGTATTCATGTCTTTATCATCAAGCCAGTATGTTCTGCTCATCTTTGTCCACCTCCAAAGAAACTTCTTCCTCCAAAATTCAAAAAGTTTTTTTCTTAAACATGGCCAGGCAATAGAAGTTGCTTGAGAGTACACCAGTTTTTAAAAATTAGATGCAGTGTCCAACTTAATCAGGAAGCAGGCAACCTGAAAAGAGGCCTTAAACATTTTGTGGTCTACCTCTTGCAAAGACTGGTTTGGTGAAGAGACCAGGGATGTCCCATGCTGGACACAGCTGTTTCTTCCAACAGACCCAACTCAAGACACAGATGAGCCCATGAGCCAAGCGGGTCTTGCCTCTGCAGGATCATTCAAGAAAGAGCTTAGCATGTCTAGACAGTGATGAATGAGGAAAAAAAGTATGAAAAATATTTCTGTGAACAACAAGATCAGAGAAGGAGGAGATTCTCCTGTAGCCTTCAGAGGATCCCACATTGGAGCATATGGTAATGCCCTGAAGAAACTGCAGCCCACAGAGAGCCCACACATGAGCAGGTTTCCAGCAGGAACTATGGCCCATGGAGAATCCATGTTGGAGCAGAGGAAATGTGTGAGAAAAAAAGAGAGGTAGAGAGAAAAAATTATGAACACAACTCCTATTCCTCAACCTTCCTCCTTAGGCCTGCTTGGATGGTGTGGTGGTAAAGGAAATAGCAGTGAAGGAGTAAACATGAGCCCAGACCAAAAAAACCCCAGAAAAATAGAAGATGTGCTAGTACAATTTGTCTTTGTTTCTTACTACACAGCTCTATTTTAATTGGCAAAAAGTTAGTTTCATTTTCCTCAAGTTGCATCTGCTTTGCCCACAACAGTAATGGGTAAGTTATCTCTTTATCTTCACCCACAAGCTTTTTCATCTTCTTTTATCTGCTGACTTATTGAAAAGGGTAAATGAGAGAACAAGTGGGAGTCTAGAAGGTAGCCAAGGTAAAGCCACCTCAACACTAAGGCCAGTTCTTTTCAAATATACTGAAAAAATTGCTTCCAAACAACTAGAAAGAAAATTTTGGGAAGCAATGTTGATTATGAAATCATCTTTGAAGAGTTTCTTAGAAGTTTTTAATTTCTCTTTTTTTCTCTTGTTTTTTAGCTATAGAGAAAAAGGGGAGGTAATAAAAAAAAACAACCTCACAACCAAAAAGTCCCATTTTTTTAATGTAAACCCCCCTTATTTTTAGACTACTCCAGTTCTTGCAGTTTAATTCATATTCTTAATTGCTTCCACTGTGTTTTTTGTGGCTTGTGATAAGTATTTATTTTCCATGTAGTATACAAAAAAATCAAGTTCTTGGAGTCAATGTGAGCATCTTATGATAATTAGAAAACCCATGTCACCACTATGGAGTCATCACTATGGACAGAAATCTTCAGAGTAGGGCTTTTGACTTTTAGACCTCATATTGACCACCAGCTGCTGTCCTCACTGACAGGGGTACTAGACATGCACTGCAGGAATTTGTCTATCTGTCAAAAGAACAAACACAAGAAAAATATTTTATAGCTGCTGCACAGAATCAGAGGACTGTGAAGATACAGTCTAAAGCACAATGGAAGATGAAGGCACAGCAACTGTCTTCTCTTGCAATTTTCCTCTTCGCCCTTGTAGTTCATGTATTAGAAAGAATCAGCATGATCTTTCCTCCTTGATATGAATTAAAGAGAAGTCTTTATATCAGTTGTGGGACCTTAAATTAGCCACAGTCTTTTGTCACAGAAATAGCTGAAGACTTTTAAATACCTCATGATATTGATTATGAGGGTATAGACTCTATAACTTTTATTTTCAAGGATGTATTAATATATAGTTGTTGTCAACAAGTGTTTCCCAGGAATCTTTGCAAAGCCAGTCATCCTCTCTCACAATCTAGCACTTTTCTATAATTTCCAAAATTTCAACAAATCACAGTCAGCTTCCTCTGGACCTTTAGATAAAGGATACGTGTTTACATGCTTAGATACATGTTTTTGTGTCCTTTTGAACACAAAAAACAGATTTCCATCTGCCCTCAGGCTGCAAGCTTGCCATCTTCCTCACTCTCAGCCTGCCTCATACTAGAGACCAGGCACTGCCTTGTCCTAGCTCTCCTTGCCCAGTAACTGGAGATGCAGAAATCACCCTTTCCTGCTGGGGGAGTTTCCTCACTATTAGATATCTTTACTTCAGTAGCATCCAAGGCAAACTGGCAGCCTCCATCTCTACTGCTCACAAACATCTTTTGAACTGAATGTAACATTCAAACCGAACAGACAAAGCAGTAATACTATTCATCAGTCATAACATCACACCTTATTTGTTTAAAAATCCCAAACAGACATATCTTTCAACACACTACTTCTTTGTACACACTCACACAGAGGTCTTCAGTGCTGAGTACAAAAGTATGAGTTGTTGGCACAACATGTCTAACTACAGAACTAACCCCACAGTTTGCAGCCCAGTTTCCTTTTTCTATATGCAGCTGCCTAATGGCACTCTAATCCTCATTGTTTGTTAGAGTGAGTTCCATTTTGTAATACCAAGAGTCCCGCGCGTGCTCTTCTCCCCACTCCACTTCCTTCTACCTCTAATTCTAACAGCAGTTTTCCTCTTACTTTGTATGCCATGTTTTGTATGTAAGTGGATACTCCACATCCTTGCAGAGTATTTTCACCAGGGTAAGGGTGTGAGTAGTCTTGCTACACAAGAGTGTGTGGATCTTGGGAAAACATCTACTATTTATGGCACAGTAAAATTATAGCCTGGTTTTTGTGACCATGGAGCAGCAGGAAAAAATGTGCTTTCCAGAATTAAGTCTACCTCTTATTTTTCTGTATCTGCAGTTATTTTATAGAGCATTATTGATTAATGGCAGTGAAACAGTTATCAGCAATTTATGATGAAAGGAAATCAGGGTTTTGGATTATTAGAGGAAGGGTTTCAAAGCCCTTCATTGCTTTATTTTTCTTCAAACAGATTCTTTTTTCTGTTTCATAAGACTAGAAATTATATATACAATTAAGTAATTCAAGAAAACACAATTCACTGTTATTTTATCTCAGCTACCAGAGTAAAAAAATAATGCCATCCCTTGTTACTTTTAATACATATTTTCCAAAAGAGTGAAATCCATCACAATGCTTTTATAGTGAAATGAAGGAATTCACTTATCATCATAGAGAAGGATTTGAATATGTTAGACAATACACATACATGCAGAATAAAAGATTATTCTGTCATTTAAATATTATAACTTTACAATACTATTTTTCCGAATATATGGATGGATGGACAGATTCAGTATGAGACAGTGCTGGTCAACATGCTAGAAAATCATCTTATCAGGAGCTGTACTGTCAGTAAGGATTTTTACCTAAACATGACTGAAAAATAAATTCTTAAGGGTACTTTTCAATAGGGTCATTAGATTTATTTCAGTTTATCTGATATAAATCTGATAGACCTTACATAAATGCCTGAACAAAGCATATTTACTAATCCTGTAAGGAAATGAGAGATGAATTATTAAATTCAAAGGTATTCTTATTATTATTCTTATTCCTATTATACTCTGGTAGAAAAAGTTCCATGTGTGTTGTAGAGGTGGTCAAGTTAAGATGTTGTTCCTGTGTGCCATTTCCTAGTATTTAAATGGATTATGGATTGGTGCTCTGCCTGGGGAAAAAAAAATATTGATGTTAATAAAGACAAAAAGCAAATGTTAATCTGCTGACATTGTTGCTGAATAGCATGTTCAGGATAATGAAGAGTTCTTTCTTGACATTTCAGCCTGTTATTGTGTATAAATTCAAATTTATTTTGACTAAGTATTTAAAGAACATATATCAACATGTTTAGTACAATAAATATTGGTAAACAGTATGGTGATTTGATTTATGATATTTTAATTGGAAATAATGGATTAAGGAGTCATCTAAAAGAATGATACTTAGTACAATGTATTTAGGAATGTCATAAAAAACCAATAATTTATCTTTGTGTTTTTCCTTTAACTTGTTGTGAAATTGTCCCTTTGATTACCTTCTCAAATATTTCCCAAGCCAATATGGTTGCATTGTTCTTAAGCAATATTTGAATAAATTGCTCCATCCACAAGTCTTCCACTTGTACATTGGTGACACACAGTTATGATTATTTGTATAATTCAAGCTATTTCTTTTCCCTTTTTCTTACTTAATAGGATATCAGTAGCGTGGCTGAAGCTGGAATTTTTTGTACTGTGTTATATATGTCATATTTTATATATGTGTGTGGTTTTTATACTGTGACAGCTTTGTTGATTAGAGCCTGGTGCCATTAATGCCAAGATTGAAGGTCCAATCCCCATATGGGCCATTCACTTAAGAGCTGAACTAGATGATCTCTCTGGGTCCCTTACAACTCAAAAGATACTGTAAAATATTCTATAGGCAAATTAACTTTATTACATCAAAGTACTGTTTGGCATGCTTGGTAAAAGTCACAGAAAACTGTGAATGATTAGTGACACGGTTAAAATACATCGTGTCATTCATGTACTGGATATCTGGATGCTTTCTTAAAATTCCCTGCCCATACTTCACACATACATTTTTTAACTCCCTTGGTCTTCCTCAGGGTTCAAACTGTGAATTATTCTGATGCACAACTTGTATTTATTTTTAGCCTAATTAAGTATCTTTTGTTTGAAAGAGGCAGAACTTTCTATATGCATGCTTGATACACGATATAATCAGCTTTATTGGCTGCACTCCCCTTTGCTTCATTGCAAGTAGATGTTTCACTGTGTTTCCTGCCAGTTACCAAGATCAGTACTACCTTCCATGACCTCATGAAAATATTTTCTACTTTCAAAACTGTTGATGAAAGAACTTCCCATGATGGCCTTTCACGCCAGTTGGTCTCAGTCAAAATACTGCCACGATTTTTAGGAGAAGATGACAGATTTCATCCTACTGCATAGCAGATGATTTTTTTAGCTATTTACTTGCAATGAAAAATCTTCATCTACAGTTGTGAAATAAACATTAGATTAGAGGCTGATAAAACATATTTATGGGATAATAAACATTCACTTTCTCCCAGTTATAATGTCTTGGAAACCTTTGGAAATGTAATTTGGACAATAGATACAACAATTTTGTGAAGATTAACTTTCAAGCGATAAATACCAAAAGGTTATCTGCATTCCAAAAATCACTCCTAAAATTAAAACAATATGTATGGTTACACATCCACATTCTAAGGTGAGAGCTGAAAACTTTTATATATATGTGTGTAACATAATGAATAGAGAATATGCAGATAATTCCAGAGAAAAATACTGTACTGAGGATCTGTTCTGAGAAAATTGCTTTTCTTCCTTCATTTTGATTGGTCCAGAGACCAGGGCAAGAAATAGAGTTTCATCCACTCTTACAGTCATGAAAATTATGACAGCAAAAAAGACCACCTGTGTTTTTGCTGACTTATACTATTTCTGGAGAATAAATGTCAATGCAAAACATCTGGGATCCATATTAAAAGCCTTCCAACACTACTTTTGCTTCACACATTCAGAAGTTTATTACCTTTCCTGAGGCAAACAATAATTTGACCACGAAAAGATTTAGTGTTAGATCAAAGCTGGAGCACTCTTTGACACTAATGTCTCTTTTCAAAGATCTGCATCTGATCTGTGTCCATGGATCAAGCTATCTCATGAAAACTATTTTCCTGATGAAAAATAAAGGGATGGCTGGTTAATGAGACAAACATGCAGAGAAGATGGGGTCTGGTAATGAGATCCATTCATACAAAACTGCACTCTTTAGAAGAAATTGAGAACTTTATTTCTGTATATCAGACTTGATAAATAATTTTATTAATCTATATAATAGTATCATTTAAGGAGTTTTTTGGAGCTCTTTACCTAGACAGGACAACCAGAAAATTTCATTATTCTATTTAAATTGTGGCCTAAATTTGGGAATGTTTAGAATCTAATGCCTGGGGCCAAAGAGGTGAAATTATTAAACAAGTGCAACAGAAAAAATAGACCAATAGGAAAATATTTGACTGTCTGTGATACCACTAATTGTGTCATCCCAGGAAATGCTTTTGTCAGCCTCTGACAGCAGCTTTCAGATGTTACTGTGCTCTGAAACTTTCAGGATTTAAGGAAAGACTAAGCCTTGAGTTCAAAAATGAGCAACTTCTTTCACAAACTGCTTAATTTTCATTGATTAATTGCTGTAGAAAATCATATAAGCATATTCTAAAATGGTACATTCACGCATTTCATTTTACATACAATGTGAACCAGCTGGTGTATGATTTTTCCATTAAAATGGCAGTGGATTTAAAAATCCTCTTCTCTTTCCATCATTCTAGAGAATGATGGAAAGAGAAGAGGAAATCATACTCTAACTTTATGTGGTAGAAATGCTGAGCAGCAGAATCAGTAAAATGTGAAGATTTTTATAACTTTTTGAAAATGTACAGAATTCACGTACAAAATTCATGTCAAACTGCACCTGGCCTTCCATCTGAGAAATTCAAGGTGCAGTTTGGGTTTTAATTTTTCTTTCCTTTTAAGTAGGATGTGTTGCCCTGAAGAAAAAATTCTGAAAAAAACTGTTCTCTCCTTACCATTTTGAGAATCTGGGTCTGTCTCTGAACAGGATGTTTGTCAGGCAACTTTAACCATTCAGAATTGGAAATAGAATTATGATCTTCGGCCTCAGGAGTGCAGGCTTCTTCTACCTGCTATGCCATAGCAGTAACTTAGTAAAAAATGTTATTACGTGACTGAAACATGCAGCATTTTTCAGAACCAAATCACAGCCTAATGCAAAGAATAAAGAAGAGAGAATGTCTAACTCAAGGTAATTACATTAAAATACCAGCTCTCTGGTCCTCATCCAAAACCTACAGGAATATAGTAAACCCAGCCCATACTCTTTTTGCTGTCATGGTCCTCAGACTGATTTTGTGCACCTGGAAGGCAATGCAGAGATGTATTTTAGCAGTACTCAAATGAGCAACTTTCATGGAAAACAAGGATATGAGAGAAAGTGTTTGTGACAAAAGCTAAATTGAGTTGTTCTTTGGTTGGAAAAAGCAGCATACAATTCTTCACTTCTCTGAGGCTCTCTTAGCTGGGGAATGGAAACAATATGCAAACGATGTCAAATTTTGTTGGTTTTTTGTTGTTTTATTTTTTTAAGAACAGCCTGTGATTTTCCCTATGTGGGCCATGTACAAGGCTTATAAGCAGCCAAAATAGGGACAAAAAAAGGCTGTGCAGTCTTCTGGGACTTTTAATCTTCTACTAGTCACAGGAAGTGCCTTACAGCCAAACACAACTGGGTCCCAAATGAATGTATTCACTTTTTCAGGGAATAGCAGTTCAGTATTCTGTTTTACTTTAAAAGCTTTAAATTTTTTTTGTGCCTTCCTTGGCCCTTCAATCCTTATTCATGCATGCAACTTTTTTATTTTCCTCTGGAAAGTTATTCTCCAAAATCTGCAGAGATCATGCACTTCAAAGCAGCTGGGAGATTCAGCAGATGCAGGGCACAGCCATCTGCTTAGACAGACTGCACCATGACTCATAGATGGATTCAGGATATCTAGACATAATCCTTAGCTTTCTGAAGAAGTTCTAGCAACATATTGCAGTGTGCCTCAGTTTCCACAACTACCAAATGAAAATAATAAGTGTTTACTGTATAGGTGCATTATGTAAATTAATTAGAGTGTGAAAGTCATGATATTGCCAGGCATCTAAAGTAAAATTTTGTACAGTGACATGAACATAGAACAATTTTTTCATGAACTGTAATGTCCAATACTAGGTCAAGATGGTGCTGACAAAATTGTTTCAGTGTTCTTGGACTTAAAAGTACAATTAAGAACAGAAGCAATAAAGAGGCACTGAAGTGGAACAAAAAGCTCTGTACTAAAAATCAAGCCAAACATTTTTACTTGTGTCCAAAGTATCTTTTAAAAATTAACGTAAAATTGAAAGCTAAGACATGATTTGACTGAAAAATCCTTCTAATCACTAGCAATCTGGAAAAAAAGTTGGGGAATAAATTATTTTGTCAGCCAGGTGGCCTTTAGTGTGTTTTTCTGAGGCCAAGGATACATACGGCTTGAAGAAATCTATTTTGTCGGTAGCCCAGAGTGCTGAAGCAGAACTGCAGTCGAAGTAGCAACAAGGTCATCAAAGGTTGTTTGTCACTCTTTCCTAACGAGCTGTTCAGTCTCTTTGGCATTCATATGTGGTGTAAGTACTGATTCAGGTCTCCCAGACCATAGTTTGATGCAAATGATAATCTCACCTGTGCTGAAATGCCTTGACCATCTGTACACCTTTCTCATGGTCATTCCCACTTCCTTGGAATGAATACAATTGGCATAGGCTTATACATCCCTTCACCAGCTACATCTTGTCAGGGTAGAAATACTGGTACTTCACAACTCATTATCATACATAGCAGCTATTTCCAGCTCTACTTTCAAGCTGAAATCCATCCTCTAAAATACACAAGCATAGCTATAATGAAAGTAGATTTTAAAATATGTGTTCTAAAGCAATCAAGTAAATTAATGACATAAAGATCAAAATGATACTTTCATATACACAGATGAGAATATTACTGATAACTGGCATGTTTTGTTATGTGTAACTGTACTTCAGATTGGAAAGTTTCCAGTTTTTTATGAAAAAAATTAAGATGCCCAAACAATTTCAGTTCTCCTCCTAGTTTATTTTAATATTATGAAATATGTAACTACACAATTGTGTACTTGGCTGTTTGTTTGGGGTTTTTTCCATTAGCCCTTATCTCTACTCAGAAAAAGCTGAACATCCTTTTTTAATCTTTTTCAGTCTATGTGTGACTTTAGGCATTATTTTGTTTCACTATTCACTCAATATATGAAGGCATATTGAGATTAAATTAAAAGTGATAACTCTTCTATTGCTAAGGTACTGTATGGTAAATACCCTGTATTTTTCAAAGTAATTCAAATTCTATGGAACTCTTTTTAATAGATTCTCTATCAGTTTACATACAGAATGTTCCCTACCTCTACAAATAATAGCCTGAGGGTTGAAATAATTAGCAATGAAGAGCTAGATTCACAAAAAGATTAAGGTGCACTCTCATCTATCACTTGAAGCAACCAGCACAAATCACTGCTTAGCTGCTGCTTGGTTTTGTTGTACTCATATCAAAGCATGTATGAGTCAAATTGTTGAAAGAGATGTCACCTGATACTCCTCATAGGGCAAGTGGTGTAAACTGAGCAAAACATTCAGCATTGTATTAATGAGCACTGAACAACCAGAAACATTTTTTAAAAAAGAAATAACCTCCTTCTGTGCATGCAGTTTTCTCCTCGATGAAAGTATATTTTCCATTCCACTTAAAACTTACAGTCAGTGCCCAGTCTGAGGCAGACTGAACCTGTCAGGGAGAATTATTCTAAAACTAAAGAAATGGATTTAGTGTCATTTACTTAGGATCAAAGTGATGTAAAGCCTAAGAACATTTGTGAATTCTCAGAAAGCAGTAGGAACAGGAGAATGGGTAGGCAGGATGAGATCTAATCACAGAAAAATTGATCTATGTGTCGCTTTTTATTTACCGTTCATGAATATTTAGGGTTATCTGATTAAGCAACACTTTCAACTTTTGAAATATTTCTTGATCATTCTTCCACTATTGCTTCTACAGTTACACAAATTAATACACATATTAACCTACTTGCCATAGCAACCATGAACCAAACACCAGTGACATTCTGAAAAAAAAATTATTCATAATTTATTGAAGAAAATGCACAAATGTAAATGAAAGCAAGCAGTTATTTATATGCAGTACATTCTGTTGAAGACAGAAAGTTCATGGAACTATAATTTTATTAGAGTCTATTTTTATGAAAGTTAAAATTGGCAACAAAATAACTTAAAGGACCAAGAGAGTCTGATTCTCCAGTATAATCCTTTATAACTGATCAGTGAGTAGCTGTTACAATTGTTCCTAATGCATGTAACATGAAGCCATGCTAGGTTGGTTTAGTTAGATCAGCCAAACCCCAAAGTGGGTCTCTCTTGGGGTAAGGCCAGATAGCTGCACAAAGACGAGTTCCTCAAAGTCGTGAGTCAGGCCACCTCCAGGAGCAGAGTTGGCTGCCCAAAACAGTTCCATGGAAGCCAGACTGCTGAACATAACATTCTCAAGCAGAGCTTTAAGAATGACCTTCCAAAGTGAATTAGGCATCCACCTAATGATAGAAAGACAACACCTTCCATTTTAAATTCACAGCTACAAAAACTCACTAAGCCATACACATGCATCTGTAAAATATGCCAACAGCTCATGAATGTGTTCCCCTTAAATTCAGAAGCTTGTAGCTGGCATATGGAATGAAATCTTTCTTCTGTTCTTTGAGGTTTAGCCTGTACCTCACCATCCTTTGATACGTACTCTGGTGGGCAGCTGTGGGGGATTTCTTGGTATAACTCTATTACTTCTGTCCTCTCGGTTCAGTCAATCCAATTGCACATTTAGTTGAAGACTCAGCATGCTAAAGAGGAAGAAGAAGAGAGTGCCCAGGAGCAGAGACATCTACAATCAGCCCGCATCATGTTTTAATAAACTAACCACTGTGCTCAAAGCACATTTTCCCAAGCAGAACCCACAATGAAACAGTGAAAAAAAGAAATCAAGTTTGGAAATCTATAGGTCTGGAATACAAACAAGGTACCTAAAGGGCAACAGAGTCTGAGTGTGGGCAATTCTTGGAACATTCACAAGGAGACATTTAAGTACCTAGATAAATATCAGGAAGGTTTTACTCCTAAAAAATGGAAGGAGCTGCAAGGTTAAGCAGCAAGAAACTGAACTGGATCTTGGACTTAGATGCTACTTTAAGTGCCAAAGTATTTTTGTGGGGCCAACTCAGAGCATTCAGCTATGCTGAGTTTACACTTGTCACAGCTGAGAGGAAAAGGTAGCTTCCAAACCAGCATTATACCTCTCTTATTCCTAGGACCAGTAATGTGCCAAACCACCCACTGACACAAATAAATCAAAAAATCAAAAGCTAGCAGGTGGAATTATGGGTAAATTACATGCAAATAAGGCTGATCAGAGCTGGCTTTTTTTCTTTCCTCCAGAAAGAAAATAATATTCTTTCCTCAAGGCTTTCTGGCTAAGAATCATACAAAAGATTCATACAAAAGTGTCTGTAATTGTTTACTATTAACTGGGCTAGACTGTGCAAAACTTGCTTCTGTGGATAAATACTTATTCAGAGTCATTGAGGTTTTTGTTAGGTTGTTTTGTAGTTAGGATTGGGGTTTTTTTCTTCTATCGAAACCAGTTGTTTGCTTTCCTTGGTAAGTTTTTATTAATATGAATAAAGACTGTGCAATAAAGCCAAATCCATATTTCAACTACACAAAAATACAGGCTTGTCATTTTCTCTTGTTCATGCCTTTTATGCTGTGAATGAGCTCAATCTCATTCCAGTCTCCAAACATAATCTGAGAGTTCATGGAAGAAACCAGTCTCAAAATGCCCAAGCACAATATAAATGTGTGAAAGCCTTTTCACCTAAAAGCCATTCCTACAGGTCCAAATCTCATGCAATCTGCATCTTCCACCTAAAAATTTGATCCAAAAGCAACACCTAAGTATCCCAAAACATTTTATTCTGAAATATGGCTATCTTTGTTGAGAAGCTTGTAATATAGAAAATATTTCTTACGGTGCCCAAATTTTTAAGGTGTTTGACGCTTTTCTAATGAAAGGATGCATGGCAGATACAATATCATTTATCTCAAAATAATGATTTTGGGGGGCTTTTTGGTGGTTTTGTTGTTGCTGTTGTTGCTGTTGTTGTTGTTGTTGTTGTTGTTGTTGTTGGGTTTTTGTTGCTTTTTTTTTTTTTCCAGGTCACCTAGGGAGAGGAGCCTCTTTACAGTTATGGAGAACACACCACAAGGAAATGTCTGGTGGCTTTCAAGGCCACAGATCTGCAACTGCCCAGAATTTTCGCAGATTCTGTGCAGTCTCACCCATATAACGGTTACAAAAATTAGCTGCTTTTCCTGCCTGGATTTGAAGTTTTTATTGGTGTTTTGTTTTGGGGGGGGATTTTGTTGGTTCATTGATGTGGGGGTTTTTTAGCGGTTTTTTTTCTTGTTTGTTTGTTTTTTAAATGTGCCTGCCTGTGTGTGTATTATTAGCTTAATCACCCAACAGATAGTTGAGTTACCAGAAAGAGTTAACTGACAGTTATCAGGACATTTATATTGGTACTATAATAATCATCAAGCTATGAAGTCTTACAGCAGAGGTACGGCCTCTTTGGCTTTCTTGTCCTGCTCTCTTTCCTTTGCAAGAGAGTTTGAGATCATGATGGCACTCATGAATACAACGGTAAAATACTGGAAAATATCCAGATTATACAATAGCTCTAGCTAAGAAAAAGAATGAAAGTTTTTGAAGCAAGGAGTGAATTTCTTCAGGCAGAACAAAGCACTTTGTTCCCTGCTTGACTGGAACTGTCATTTTCTGGTCACACTAGTATTTTTAAAATTCTCAGAGCTGGCACACGCTAGTATAAAGCAAAATCAAAAACGGAAAAAACTGTCAAAATTCTGGGGTTTGAGTAAAAATTAGAAATAGAAGTTTGTTTTTCTATTTCCTTTTAAAGAAGACCAGTCACATGGAGGACTATTTTTCTCTCTGCTTTTCATAGGCCACTGGACTTGTATTTAGCCAATAGTTACTTTATTACCAAATCAAAATTGATTTATTTTTCAAAGGATTCATTTTCTTTAGGCAGCCTTGCAACAGAATAGTGGATTGATTTAAGTTATGATGAAAAATCATTACTGGTTTATTTCCTTTGAATCTAAAATATAGGAAATTTAAGTGCTTACATCTTGAAATTCAGTGCATTACTAACAAATTTTCCTGTGTTCTTTAGTACATTCTAAATGTCAATTCATTTTTTGTTGCTTTGAAATGTATGTGCTATTTTTGAGAAATACCAGAATTTTATAGTAGCTTGTCGACAGTAATTGCCAAAAATTGGGAGACAATACTAATATGCCTCCCATTCCTCTTTAGCAACAAAATAAACAGAAATAGCAGGACCAACTGGGTAGATGAAAAACTAGAAAATCTTCTGAAAACAATGGGAGGCAGCAGGATTCCAGAATGCCTCTGGTTTCGGCCAAGAATATAGTTTCCATTTTTTGCAGAAGGAAATCTGGTAAAAAGTACAGAGTACAATGAAACAAACTGGGAAATGGTGCAACAGACCTCCCATGTGGATCACAGTGGAGAGCCCAAGTAGAAAATAACAACAGTTATCACAGACAGAACAACATAAAAGGGAAAATGTTGCATCCACCAAGTGACATCCTGCTCATGATTAATTTGATCACTTGTAAAACAAGCTATCATCCTTTTTAATTTTGAAAAAATAAATCAAACATACGAGCATTTAATTCGGAAACTTTTTTTTTTTTTTTTTTTTTTTTTTTTATGACCAGCATTTTCTAGATTTTTTTTTTTTTACTACATATATTTAACAAGTTTTGATCATATTCCCTGAATATGTTTCCTGCAGTAAAGCTCCAGGACCAGCTCTGGCTTCTTATTTCATAATGTTTTAATATATACATCAATGGCAGGCTGTTTCGGGCCATTCAACAAAAGAGGACTTGACTTTAGTTAAAAAAAATTATGTTCTACCAGTCTATGTGAGAAGGTAGAAGAATAAAATACTGCATCTCACTACTCAAGGTCCAAGGTTCAAGGCTGTGGATGACCTTCATAAAATGGATTTAACTCAGCCCCTTCATCTGCCATGCCAAGGAATATATCACCATGAAGAACCAACAAGACAACTTAAATTGAAACAAGACATGAACCCACGAAGAAATGAATAATGAACTAGTTCTCAACACTTCCTGTTGCTGTTGCTTTCAGATAGAAGATGAGGTCAACGTTAGGTCAGTGTTCTTCTGAACTTCATCTATCATAGCTTTGGAAATATTTAACCAGTATCAGTTTAGCAATCTTTATAGGTAGAAATATTCACAGTACACAATTAAAAGTAATGACATCCTCTTGAACACATATTTACAGAGTGCAAAACACCAGAACAGCTCTGACAGGGCATTTATCAGGCAAATAGTATGTGTTTTATTTATAAATATTTACCTATTATACTGGAAGAATTATTAATTGCCTTTTCAGTCACTGGTATATGATAGGCTTTTAAAAATAGGAGCTGAAGATATGCTGACCTGAAGGACCAGGCTACATTAAGAAGATAAGTCATTTTATGTGTTCCTATAATTTTTTTCTAGCAGAAGAATGATTATTAAAATACAAGTTTATACTGTAGTAACAATGATCAGAACATTAAGGAAATAGAATGAGGCAAGACTAGACTGCTACGCTAGATGTCAACCAGTTTTACATAAGTGAGGATGCTCTAGGCTGGAACAAGTTACCTACAAGCACTGCACATGTTCATACAGGACTCCAAAATACCCCACAGACTTTTATGTAGTTCAGGATGAGAATTGCTTAAGCACACTATCTATCTCACAAGTAGTAGCCACTCCCTGGCAGGACCTTCTAATACTCTGCTTGAATCTCACATTTTTATCATGACATTATCCCATTATCCAGGACTAAAATTAAAATTAAAATTAAATTAAATTAAAATTAAGAAAACTTTTTGCCTATAAGTTATGGGACAAGTTAAGGACAATTTGAGTCATGAGTTAAATACTGCATGCTATATTTACTCAAACTGTTACTACAGGGTGTAGGGGCCAAATGGAGTATGATGTTATGCTGATGTATCTGGACCATTTAATTGTTTGTTTGTTTGTTTGTTTGGGAAATTATATTTTGGTGGACAAATTCCTAGAAGTTCCTTATTTAACTATCCAACTGGACAACTGGGCATTAAAGCATAAATATGTTTTCCATGGAAGGATGTTGCAGATGCATTTGGAAATCCAGGCATGTGCCAGTACAGAGATGTATGGCACAGCACATTGCAAGTTAGAATATTCACAGTATACCTGTTCAAGGGCAGGAGGCATGGGCCATGATGCCCTTTCCCATGTCAGTGGGAATACACTTTATTCATTTCACTCCTGTTGATTTTTGATTTTTTGTCAGCTTTCAACAGAAAACTTTGTTGTTCTCTGCCCTACAGTCTTCAGACAAGTTCTCAGAGAACTTTATAAGGAATCCTCATAGTTCAGTACTCTGTTACCAGACAGATTTCACAAAAATCTCCCCATGCAAACTCTGAAAGCCACGGAGGAATGAAGCCAAATTTCACTTTCCCATAAAGCAAAAGGGCCACAAAAGGGCCACAAAAGGTAGGCAGTGTCAAGAGAAGTAGTTTTCTAGAATTCAAGAATTTTGTATAGATAGAAAAGTATAGGCTAGGCTGTACAAAGGAACTCAAAATGCAAAAATATGCATCCAAACACTCCACAGATTTGCATTTATCTTGCTATAAAGTATTAGGCTCACAGTCCTTGCATCAGACTTTTTCAAATATCTCAAATGCAGACCTTTTCTGTACTCAGTTCTGGAGATGAAGAAAATAATCTTTTCTTTAAGACCAGTCACCAACACAGCATTTTAACAAAGGAATGAGACTAAATGGGGCTGTGAATCTTTCCAGAGAACCATTTTTATACTGTTAGTTCATCCTCTTCTGTAATAGCTTTGGTTTTAAAAAGACATATATTTCCAAAGACAGCCATTTGCAAGTTGAAATAACCCTGCAAAAAGTGGGAAAGTTATTTGTGGTGGTGGAAGCAGGATGACTGTGCCTGGGGCTATGTGTGTTACAGCTGTCACAACCTCTGCCTTGTAACAGCAATACTGGAGAGAGACTTTCTCAGTGTGAGCCACTGGCCTCCTTTGCCTCAGTCAAGGCAGCAGAGGAAATACTGGCAAACTTCCACCCCAGAACAGTTCAAGTTATGGAACAATGCCAATCTGAACACCTGTCCTTTTTGAACAGCTTCTGGCCATGATGCATCTTGAAATTAAGCTGGATGAAATCAAGACAGTCTGTGTAGAGATCTTGATACGACTGAGCTAGATATTGGAAGAGAACCATAGGACAAGAAGGTAACAAAGAACTTTCAGAATAGCTGTGTGTCTTAGGGCTGCTAAGATTGTCCCTTTTATTGTGGACTCACTCACTAATATCTTAGGTCTGTGTTTCATCTGCCAGGACTCTAACAGGGGGCAGTGATTCACAGCAAGGGCTCAGTGCCTCCTGCCTGGTGCTATAGACAGAAGCAGAACTGGGGAGACTCTGCTGCCCTTCCCATTGCCTGTGAGGGGCTCCATGAATGGTGTGAAGCCTTGTCATTTATCTTTTATTATTCAACTTGTTAAACTGCATGTTTCCCACTGAAACATAAACCTGGGTGCAGTTTTCAGGGTATTTTTTGTCTGGAAAAGTTATAAACAGGCGGTAGAGACCTGTGCTGACTACAAAATCTTGGATTTTACTCCGTTTGTTCCATCAATCCTTTAATTACATCCTTGCAGGAGTTACATAGAATTCAGGAGGACCCTATACTACCAGGCAGGAAAGGTAACAGCAAGAGGAGAGAAATAAAAGAAGGAAAGAAACAAGGGTGGGAGCAAGGAAAAACAGATTCCAGCCTATGCCTGAGGGTCACATCTGTCAGTTCACAAGGGGCTGACCCTGAGCACAACATGAGCACAGGTACTGAGGAGCACTGCTCTGATAGCCGAGGTCACTTTCTTACACTGAGTGTTGTAAATCTTTCAGCAAGGGCAGATTCACTGCTGTGAGTGGAAATCAGGCCAGAGGAGCGGGTTCCCTTTCCAGAGGCCCATGGCCAGTGAGGCTACCTAGGTGGTCTGCAGAGCATCCCAGCACTGCCAGCATATAAGTCAATGGTTTAAAACATTCTGATTTCTTTAAGCTTTCCCTTCCAAACCACAGGGCCTAAGAAGGCATTTTTTTCCCTAGCAAGCGATTTATTAAGAAAAAAGAAGCTTATAGTGAGATTGAAGAGTCACATTTATTCTTCCCTTCAAAACACCTGGAGTTACTTACCTCAGAACTTTCATACCTCAAAAGGCAAACCAAGGCAAACATTTAGGCGAGACCAAACTTGGAAAATTTTACCCCCAAAGAAGGATTGTTCTGAGATTCATCTGCACATAAACCCAGGAGATTTTAATGAAAGCTGCAAAATGACCTATAATTATAATTTGTTCTATCTCTCAAGGAATAATATGCATTATTACTAATGAAGCAGAAAATAATGGGGCACCCAGTAGATGGAGAAACTTTTTGTAGTTATGTGTAATTATATATAATTTTTGGCCATGACTTCAGAGTAGTTCTGAAACTGAGTGAAATTTTTGGTCCAGCTATTTGTCTTTGCATGATTTAAAATTGGACTACTTTTTTAGGAAGCCAAAGAACTTACTTTGCTGTGAAGTTTAAATTAAAATAAGATATATGCCTTAAAATTATAAAAGTAATTCTTCCAGTGTTCTTTTTATGACTTTTAAGCACAAAGCAGAAAGATTAGAGCTGCTGCTAATAACTAATGTGCTGCAAGATATATCTAGCTGCAACTCATTATCAATGTATACTTCTGAGAACTTGAAAATATGAAAAGAATGTCTAATTCCTGAAATTATTTTTAAGGCAATTGAACAATTCTGTTAATCTTTTCTGTGAAACACAAAATTGGACCTGAAATCGATTGCAGAAGAAAAGGAAGATTTTCTTCTTCATAAGAATAGGGTTTCCTACTATTTTTTATTACTCTGTATTTTCCTTATGTACCAAGTATTTCCTTTGTCCTTTTCTGAATGCAGGAGGATGGTAAAGGATGACACAGGGCATTTTATTGCAGAGGTAGAATTAGCAGCTGCCTAGGATGGCAACTGGTTTTACAGAGACATGCTCTCTATCCTCTTATGCCTAGAGATGCAGAATTAGCCCAGATAACATTAGTGTTATGGAGATGTGAGGAGGTCAGCAGAGGGAGGTGGCAAAGAGATTTAAAGGACAACTAAGACTGTGATACAGGTAATGAACCTTGTGCATCACCAGCCATAACCAAAGAGAGCAAAGATTGAGCAAAGCCTCAGATCTTGGATCACTGCATCCTGACCCCCTTGGAGCAGGCTATAATTCCTAGACAATTTCATCTTCTTTTTCTCCCTTTCCCTTTCCCTTGTCATGCCAAGAGGTGTAAGAGGTTAAATAGCAAGGATTTTTGAGAAAATGAAGAGGCAATGCATTCTTAGGGTGGGTACAAAAAGGCCTGTACAAATATGGAAGCTGAAGTATACCAGAGAGAGGAAAACAGATTTTGAGGAAGAAGATGCGGGGCTAAGAATGGGGCTGGGAGAGAATTAAAAAACTACAGAACTACATATGGGTTCCCTGACTTATCACACTGTCTGATGAAAACCTGCTTTCTCCTGCCCTTCTCTCCGTGGATGTGTCTCTTCACCTCCCTCAGTTTGTATTTATCACTGACTATTTTCCCTTCTTATATCTCAAGAAGTGCCTAAACAGTAAAATTTTATTTTTCTTGAATTGTAAGAAGCCTGGAACTTGCTCTGTTTCTGTCAGCACTGTTTACAGACGGCTGAGGACTTCTCTGTATTTTGAACATTCTCAAAATTGGAACAAATGTTTTTCATACAGTCTAATTCCTGTTAATATCCAAGTCTGTGGTGGTAGCAAAGGGTGAAGTTGCATAGGAACACAGCAGAGCTTTGTGTCTGTATTCCTGGGAAGTTTCCTTGGTCTCTATAGAGGATCCATTTTGGAAAAGTGGTCTTGTAGTAGGCAGCCCCTCAAGAAATAGCACATTGAAGAGACGCTGCAGCTGCATCTACAAGATCAGGACGACCTCTTTCTCTTTGGCTTAAAACCATGTTGCTACTGTCACAGGCAAGTCTACGCCAAAAGCAAGACAGTTCATCAAACCTTACTCTCTGTACATTTGAAGTGGGATGCATCTAACCAAATGTAAGCACTTTTTCTATTATTTCTTTATATTATTTCTTTATAGAGAGATTTACAGACTCCTAGCAAATGATTTGTCTAACTCTATTCTAGACATCCAACACAGATGACATGAAAGCTCCCTGAACATGACCTAAAACATGTTGGTCTCCAAAATGATTGCCTCCAGGTTGCCTAACTCATACAAAGACAATTGTCCATCATGTCACACAAAACGTCTGAGTAGACACAGGGAAATGCTTTCACCGTCCATAGATAACACAGACAGCTTTTGTAGCAGTATAATGAATCCTGTGGTAACAAAGAGGGTAGAGAATTTGCCCTCACACTTCTATTCTGAAAATACATAATTTTTAGCTTTTATGCCTATTCTATCCCATCGTTCATTTCCTGAATTTTAATTTTCTAAAAAATGTTCTGACAGAATGAAAGAAAAAATAATTTAGAAAAAAAAAATTTTAAAAAATTATTGTAATAGTAACAGTGGAAATTATCATAATTATGCATATAAACATAAAAATAAATAACAGAAATTATACTAATTTTCAACATCCAAATTTTTTCCCCACTGAGAACTTTATGTCAAATTCAGGTTTATTTAAAAAGTAGGACATAAAAATTATTACTTTGGAAGAGGTAGCAAGCGTTATAGTCAGGAGTTTTAGAAAGCAGCATTAGCTAGGAGAAACTGTGCAAAATAGTTTCTTCCCATGTAGTGAAAACATTTTCAAAAGATCTCAGAGTTCTGAAAATACTATCAGAGGCTTGAAATGAGAAATGAGTGTTAAGAAGCTTCAAAAATCTGATCTTTATTTAAGTGATTTTTAGATTTCTAAAAAGCATATGTACCTAAAATAATATTCTAATGATTCAACAGTTCCTGTGCTCATGCAGGCCAGGGGAAAAAAGATTTTCTTTCCCCACTGGGGAGAAGTGAGAGGTAAATCTGTTAGTTGCACAAATAAGTTGCACAAATAAGTATATTGTGCACAATAAATAAGTTGCACAAATGCTGCAGCATTCTTATTAGTTTAATAGTCATTGCTGTCCCTTCAATGATTTACACAAAATATAATGATTTTTAGCATACTAATTCTCTTCATTACTGAGAAAGTAATGTTTAGGTCATACGTATGGAAGCAAGAAATTAAGAATATTAGGCTGCTTGATTTCTCTAGGCAAAGAATTTGTGTTAAGCACTTCTACACGCATTCCATTTTAATATTATTTTTTGTATTCATATTTTCTTTATCACAATAGGAATAACAAATTTATATCTCTGTTTATATCCCTTTTTTGGTTGGGTGTTTTTTTGTCTGAGGAAAAGAAGCCTATGTCTATCTAGTGCTACAAAAAATTCATTTATGCCAGGTTGCACACATGTAGATATGTGAGCCCCACGGAAGCTTTCACTTCAGAACATGACAAAAATCCACTCCCATTCCCTAAAAGCAGATCCTTATGTTGATTCAAGAAAAAGATTATTTTTTTCTCCATGGTTACACTGGTCACTGAAGATTCTGCTTCGAAATCTTCTTGTTCAGCATATGGGAATCACACTGCCCTTCAATAAAATGAAGTAATGGGACCTCTCCCTTTCAGATAAATCCCACTTTAAAAATCCCCCCCTTTTTTTTTTGAGGATTTATCAATATTTCATTTATAAAAATCCCTTCTCTTAATGGCTTTTCTAGGCTGAATGCTACTAACTTTGCTGACATTATTTGTTACAATATAATACCAATCACTAATTCTGGAATCACAGTCAGCATCATTCCTCATCTTTTGTTTTCTTTGCTTCACACCTGGCTGGGACAATTAAATACCGTATAGAGTGTCAAAGGCACAGCCTAATAATTGCAGAACAATAGGCTTTGCAAGCTCAGGAAGGCTTTGATTGTCTGTCTGTAAAAGCCATTTTCTTCATCCTTATTAGTCACCTATTATGTGGATAATTTTAATCACTAATTAAGATGTCTAGTTTCTTCACTGTTAGCCATAAACATGAAATAATATGATTTTAATCAACACCAGAGGCTTCATTTGAAATTGTTGACCTCCATACACAGATTTTTTGGTAGTGGCTGATTTCTGAGGTCTGTGTGGTGAAGGTTTATACAATTTCTAAACAAGCACCAAGGTTTGTTAGATATTTTTTAATTCCTTCAATACTATTTTATTGCTATGTAATAAGCAGAAGAATTCTTAGTGGCACTTGAATGAAAAAAAAATTAAAACACAGGTTAAATGCTTATGCACTGAAGATTCTCTGCGCACTGTTGGTGTATTTGATAGCGTAGTTGCAAACCATGTGTCTTCCCCAAAGTCATCTCCCCAGCTCTTACATATCAGGTAAAACAGCTTCCTCACATCTCCTGGTAAAAATGAGACCTCCAGAAAGGCCTGCTCTTTGAGGAGAGCCTGTGCATGGTCTTCTCAAAGGATTAGAAAACTTTTGCGAAATCCCCACACATTTGTGGACTTCCAAGTTTTGCACTGAGAGAAGATTAGATGAATTATAAGAACTTTTCTATTTTTTGTCTCTTGGCGGATTTGCACTTCTGGAGGGGTGTTGAATCTGGCAAAGACAAAGCACAGTCTGCAACTAATCACTTCAGCTGATGATTGCAGCAATAGCCAGGTCAGGACAGAGTCACTGATCCATTTAGCGCAGCTTTATTGGAAAGTTTATAGAGTTATATAAACAGATGCACATAATTCTAAACTTACAATTACCAACAGACCAAAAGATATACATGTTAAGCAACCATCTTTCACTTCCTCATATATTGTGGGGCTGCTGAAGGTGGTGTTTAAAAGTATTTTATTGCAGAAAAATGATTAATATTTGAGATTTGGATATCTTCCCAAACTAGAGATAGTCTGGCCAATGGTGCACTTATGTTTTAATTCTCAGAAAAGTGGAAAGATCTTGCTTGGTTATTAATGATTAATTTGCTGTCCTTTGAGATGTCAGATCATCTTATATCTACTAATGTATTTTTTTTCATACTACTATGGTGTTCTATGTGTAGCTATAGACACACCAGTTACTGTTTAAGTCTGCAGCACTCCAAGTGTATTTTTTTTTTCCTTTTTCGGGCAATTTACTTGATTTCTTCTGTTATTAATACTGAGTGAGCCCCCATTGGTGACCAATTATCTACAACCCTGTCCAGTGAATCTTCCCCACCTAGCTGCTTCATATCCTTAAAATGTCCTTGGATCAGCCTATCTAATACAAGTGTTTAAGAGCTTTCCCATCTAGCCTCTCAAGATGAAAATGTCTATCTTGCTTTTTGAACAAGATCTCTTTGAGTGGTAAAATAAGATTAATAATTAGAGTCTGTGGACCCTTGTGTTAAAAAATGTGCAAACAATAACTAAAAAAACACTTCTAAAATTCTTATTAGTTTAGTATTCACTCTCACCTGCTCAATATCCTTTTATCTTACTGTCTACCCTCCTGTAAAAGCCACATTTCAAGGATTAAAAATTAGTCATCTTCTTTAACCAGTCATCATTTATATTTACAATATAAGTTTTCTATCAGCTGTGAGTCTTGCAGTACAAGGAGCTAAACACTTCAACTTCTACAGGATGCTTGGATTTTTTAAGAATAGTATTTCCAGTAATGTACAAGATTTTTCATAGTAAAGAATAAAGGGCTTGGCCGCAGTTATAAGGATTTAATAACCAAATTCTTATTTCAGATACAATACATTTGCCCACTTGAGAGGTGCACCTGAAAGTATCTGGATGTGTTGATCATTCCTGCATTCTTGAGATTGTCCTCCTTTGTTTATGGTAAAAAACGGTTTAAAATGCTTACATAGGGCAATTGGTTGGAGAGAAATGGTGGTGAGGAACATCCTATGTCTCTGCTAAGGTAGTAGCAAATGTTGTTAAATCCTTTCTAATTAACTTGTGACTGGACACGCAAAAAATAATTTCAATTGTTTTTAAGCAAAGGTCTTCTTTGTAAGGATGAGATTATATTAGTTCTTGGCTAAACAAGAATAAAATAAAAATGGAACAATCAAAAAGCATTTTGGAGGGTGTAATTTGATTGCAAAATAAGGCATTCTGAGAAACCTTTCAAAATGTCTTCAATATGCCAAGCAATAAATAACCTTCACACCTGATTTGTTTTAAATTAATGAAGTCTACTGCAGCTACCAGTTTGGAGTAAAATGAAACTGTTTCCCTACACAGTCAGAGTATCATAGATTTTAACAAATAGAGACACTCAAATCATTTTCACAGCGGTGAATTGAGTAATTTAATGATGCTGAAGAAAGCTAAGATTGATTGAAAAACTCTGGAGTATATGGCATCTCTTTCTCAGATGGCAGCATGTAAATTGAAGATGGAAAGGTAGGCAAATGAAGAAATAAGAGAACATCAATCAGTCCTTTATCAAACCCCTGTACTGCTGCTAGGTCTTTGTCTAACACACCACTGTGTTGTCTGTAGGAAACAGAAGAGGACTTCACTGTCAATAAATAGCTACAAAGCCACAAGCTGGTAAGGTGCCAGTTAGCTGCAAACTCTGACAGGTCTGTTTATTGACATGTGGATGTTTATTTCAACACAATAAATAGATTATTTAATGACAAATTATGCTTTTTTTTTGTTGTACGTGGCCTACAGCCATATTTTTTTAATCTATATAGATATTTTAGTGAGAAAACACTTATCCTTTACACTGAGAAGAATTTGCTCTGCCTTAGAAAAAAAAAAAAACAGTACTCAAAATACCACATACAATTACAAGGTGACTGTATATGAATAAACATAATTGTCCAACAAATACATATGCTGAAAATATTATGAGTTTTCTTAAATCATGGTGCTGTAAAACATTATGAGAGAACTAAAAGGATAGTTGAAACAAGTATGAGCAAAGTGAAACTAGTCCGGTGTATGTATTTTAGGCTAATACCAGCTTAAAATACATTGGCTTACAAATTATTTCTTAATCACTTGTGATGAAATACACAAGCTGTATATATCTATCTGCCTGAAGAACAGTCTCACTGGAATGAGATTCAAAGTTCACCTGTCTTAGTCTTCTTTTTTTGATAACAAGCAGCAGGTTCTAAAAAATTACATGAGAATGGGGAATGAGAAAAGATAAAAGCATCCAGATTCCAACAGTCAAAAATGTGAGGATTTCCTAAGCCAGCGGTGACTTCTTGACTATTGTAATGCATTGGGTTTGGATGGATTTAATTTTCTTCATGGCAGCTCATATGGTGCACCAGCAGACTGGTACCTAAGCAGTGTTGCTAACACACCAATCTTTTAGTTATTGTGCAACAGGGAACAGTAACTAAAACACAGGAACAGCATCAAGCCCTTCTCTGATTCTCACTCTGCCTCACAAGTGAAAAGGCTGGGAGAGAACACAGCCATGACAGCTGACTCACAGTGGCCAAAGAAAGCAGCATTCCACACTTTAGAGCACCATGCTGAGCAGTAAAATTTGGGTAGCAGTTTTTCCCAGTGTTGCTGTAAGTTGAAGACTGGCTGGACATCAGTCTTCAGTGGTGAGTTATTACTTTTGCAAAATGTGTTGGTGAGTCCCCTCCTTCTGTCTTCACTTATTAAGCTATCTTGATCTAAAACCAGTTTTCTCTCTCTGATCCTTCCAATTCTCTTTCCCATCCCATTGAGGGAGAGTGAGGGACACACTGGTGGTGCTTAGCTGTTTACTGGGGTTGACGCACCACAAATGTTGTATATTCTAACTCTCAATAGCTCATTTTTTATTTATTTGCTCCCAGTATTAAGGACTCAGTGTTTTTCTCAAATTCATATAATTAAGTAGATTTGTTTCCTTTTTAATCTATACCTACCAAAGGATTCTATTTCCTGTGTTGTGAAGGGCAGATTTAAAACAGTGGTCCATGGAAACTAACAGCCATTTTAAGCACTTATGCTTAGTTCTGGTAGGCTTAACATCAGTTTGCTTCAGAACCATCTGGGGAAAAAGAAAAATTAAAAATATAGAAAAATGATGAATCAATCTCCATTCTGGGAAACTTAAAGATTTCAGCATCATTTTATGGGCTCCCCATGCTCTAGTATCCATCTCATGAATATCTCATCTTTTATTTCCCATTATTCAAATGAATGACTATTTTTCAATCCACAAGAGTGATTACCCAAACGTGATAGTCGTGCTTTCAGAAAAAAAACAATGACTTTACCTGGCTTTGAAAATTCACACAGCGCCAATATTCAATAAATTACTGCAATGCTCCTTTCTAATTTTATTGTTATAACTACTAAGAGATAATTTACCAGTCAATTGAGTAGAAGCTGGATTTTAGGAGAAGATATATTGCTAAGCTTGATTGGGTGAACAACACCAAACAACAAGGCTTATTGTGTAAGATATATCCCTTTCTTTAGTGTGGTATATTGGATTTTTATGGCAAGGATTTATTAGCAGGATGGGACTGCAGGCTGTTAGAGGCTTCTCCTATAGAGTCTGATAGAGCCAATGGCAGCCAGCTCCAAGACAGACCCACCAAGGCAGAGCCCAACAGGGACAGTGGCAACACCTCTAGGATACAAGGTATAATAATGGGCAAAAAAGGCACTGGACAGTGGTAGCCAGGAAAGAGGAGTGAGAATATGTGAGAGGAATGGCCCTGCAGACACCAAGATCAGTGGAGAAGGAGGGGCAGGAGAGACAGGAGGTGCTCCAGGTGCCAGAGAAGACTTACCCCCGCAGCCTGTGGTGCAGACCATGGTGAGGCAGCTGTTCCCTTGCAGCCAATGGAGGATCACAGGGATGCAGAGATGCCCCTGCAGCCCATGGAGGAGGGATGCCAACACAAGGGGAAGTTCAGAGTAGGCTGTCACCCTGTGAGAGGCTCATACTAAAGCAGGCCCCTGACAAGACCTGTGGACCCATGCAGACACAAGCCCATGCTGGAGCAACTTTGCAGGAGATCCAAGCTGGGGCCTGTTCCTGAAGGACTGCACCATATGGAATGGATCTACACTGAAGCAGTTTCTAAAGAACTTTAGCCTGGGAAGAAAAGTCAGGTGGGAGAAGTTTTAGGAGGGACCCCACAGTGCAGCAGTGTAGAAGAGTGTGTGCAGTCATTTTCCCAAGGAGGAAGGAGCAGCAGAGACATGAGAGCTGACCACAGTCCTCATCCCCCAACCCCCTGCATTGCTATGGGGGAGGAGGAGGAGAAAAAAAACAGGAGTGAAGCTGCACCTGGAAAGAAGGGAGAATTGAGGAGTGAAGCTGCACCTGGAAAGAAGGGAGAATTGAGGGGAAGATGTTTTAAGATTTGGGTTTATTTCTCATCACCCTACTCTGATTTTATTATTAAGTCATTTCCCTAATTTTTCCCCATATTGAGTCCAATTTACACGTGATATTAATTGGTGAGTGATTTCTCCATAGTTTTATCTTAAGTCTTTCATCAAAATTTCTCTCCCCTGAACAGCTTTGGAGGGAATGAAATAGTGAATTTGGTGGGTTTTATTGTAGTTTAAAAAACAATCACAAAAGGATGTTCTTCCAGAAAAATATGCGTTCCAGTTTCCAGTGGCAGTTCTTCAGACCAAATAGAAGGGCTGGTCTGACTTATGACTTTATTAAAGAGTCTGCTGAATCTTATTTTCAAGAGGTGAATTATGAATACTATGACCAGGACTAGAGGGGCCTTGCCTCCAGCCAGGTGGAGGAAGAGATTAACTGATTTACTGGACTGTGTGGATTGGATTCAATGGCCTGGCACATCAGACCCAGTTTGCTTTCACTTGAATGGGCATCCTGTACACATAATTGACACTCCCAGGTTGGAAACACAGCCCTACCATCTGTCATGGACCAATCCAGACTGCACTGGAGCACGTTGAAATTCTGGAACACCTGCATGGGCAACAAAGCAGAAGACTTTTTTGAGAAAGGGAAGAAAATAGTCCAAATACTTCTGAAAGCTGCTTTTGCCGTAAAACAAAGCAATGTAAATAGACTCACAGGGGATACAGATTTTAGGAATAAAATGACAATATGGATGTGGGCAGATCCTAATGGATGTTATTAACACAACAATGGCAACCTCTCCACCAACTAGCAAAAAGGAAACTCAAGCTTTCTTAAGCTGAGAATGCATATTCCAAATTATAGTTCTGATTGTAAACCCTCTCTATCAAGTGACATATCAGATGAAACCTAAGGTAGCCATGTCAGTTGTGGCTGTGAATTTTTATAATTCTAAATCAACAGAAGCCCAAAAACCACTCTGGGCATTTGCCTCTTCAGGCTCATGACAAAAAAAGAAATTATTTAAACTCTACAACTAGCACAGTAATTGCCACACATATGTTTTGCAAGCACAGAAACTTTATCAATATCAGACTCATTACATTATTTATGTTAAACTTGTTTCTTGTTTAAGAAACATTTCATCAGCCTGCTGTTCTGCGTTGAAAATACAAGTCACTGCTTATTTAGCTGCAAGGTTTTGTTCTCCTTTTAAAAAGAAAAATGTATGTTTTAAAAATAGTTTAGTTGTATCACACATACTCATCAGAATCCATCTGTCTCTGTAACATTAATGAAAAATCTTGGCTCAGAATTTAAGAAGTAAGCAAGAAGAGAGATTGGATGAGGATGCATAAGAAAAACAAGAGCTACTTATCCCTGTAGGTGAGCAGAAAAAGGATATGGCTGAGCAAGAAGTGTGAAACTGAAATGAGATAAGGTGCAGGTTGGAACTGCAGTAGAGAAACAGAGAGGAAATTCTACCATTAGAAAAAAACTAGGACAGAGACAGGCTTAGAGGAAAACTGGCTGAAGAGTCTGCACTTAGCTAAAAACTTTCTTCTTCAGAGCCCAGAAGAGAATCAAATAATTTCAGGTCTCACTAGCCCTTGGCTGCCTGCCTCCACCTGCGACATCTGCTGCTTTGTGTGCCCACAGAGAGCCTGACAGCACAGCATTGTTATTAGTTGCTCTGGTAGCTCAAAAAGTAAGTATTTTTGTAGCTGGTGTAAAGGCTGGCTTCGTAATAATATTTAACAGATTGGATGTGGAGCTTTTAAATAAATCTCCCTATAATTCCCACTTTTTCCATCATGATTATCTTTGAGTAGAGATTACAAACTGGACTTCTTTTGTGGGGAAGTAAACCAAGGGATACATCCTGAGTCTGTTCCTTTCACTGATGGCAGCCAATCCATGGGACTATAGAAGAAAATCATCACAAAATGGCTACAGTGGACATCAATTCTTCAGGGTTTGCTCTGCAAAGCAGACCCACTCTCATTTCCTAGTAAGACACAGCTTTGGATTCCACTACTGCTAATCATCAGTATGAAATCCTATCAATATCTGCTTTCTTTTAGGAAGACAAACATAATTACAAAGAAAGTCAGCATCAGAAGAACAAGTGAAAAACATCTATTGAAGCTATAATTAAGATTACACAGGGAAACCTAATTAGCAGATTCACAGTGCATAAACAAATATACATACCTTTTATGTTTTAATGTTAAAATTTTCTTTAGGAATTCAGCTTCCCTTCTTCCTACAATGCCTTCTTCCTTCATGGATACTGCTCCCTTTTCCAATTGATGCCTTATTTTCTCAGTGGAAAACATGACCTCACCTGACCCTTCTTGCACACTAGTCAGACCTACAGTGAAACTGATTTGTAATTTACCTCATCTGATGTTTATCGACGCAGTACAGGGTTGCCTAATGGAAAATAGTGGCTTTTTGCACATCAATGTTATGGGGTACCGGATGATATTATTAACACACAAATCAGCAGCATATGGACAATCTGGATAAAAAAATGAAAAAATTGGGCTAACAGTGTAATTAATATTGCATAACATGTATTTCATGATTTGCAACCATCTTCCTGAGTGCTTATAATTTTGGAAAGACAGATCTAGTAGACAATAGTGATGGTTACATTTTAAAAAGTTTGTTTACTGTAAACATGATACTACATCTGTGGAATGACCAAGAAATAAACTGGCCTCTCTGTCAGATTAAAATTTCAAGACCTGTCTCAAACAACTTGATTTGTTACTGTCATCTAGTCAGAGTAACATTATACAGCCAACTTTAATACAGACAGTACTTCCCTACCTTGTTTTTGAGTGTTTGAATTTTCCATACTAATATTTGTAAATATCTTGTGTAGAGTAAAAAATAAAATAAGCCAGTTTCTTTGAATAGAGGTCACTTGCAGCTGTACCTGTGAAGATCCTCATATATGCTGAATGTAAAAATTCAGCCTTGCTCTATGGTGCAGAACAATGTTATACTACCTCTCCTGAGTTTAAGGGTTTTTTTCTTTTGAGAGTTCTTAAGTTAGGCAACAAAGTCTTTCTTTTGTTGCCAAGGAGGAAAAGTTTAAAATTACATTTAATAAATGTAATTAATAATAATAAATGTAATTCTTATCTGAAGATTTTGAGGAAGTAGTGTTACTTCTTATGTGTGGGAAACTCTAGTAGTAACTAAGTTACTAAAGTTATTAACAAAGTTAATAATTTTAAGGTATATTTAGCAAAACCAGTATTTTCATCAACAGTTGTTTGGATGCAGTTCAAAAAGCACTTAAAGTCACTACTTATCACTAATATGATCTTCCTATAATCTTTTTCTTGGATGAGATATATGGACTTTGTCTCTTTGCTTTTAAAGTATTGGGTGAATGACTTGAATCTACATGAATATCTTACTTTGTATCAATTGTGAATTTCATTAATATCTAATCATTAGAACATGGACTTTGAAAATTTATTTCATCCTAAGTAAAATCAGGAGCCTTCATTTGCTTAAAAAAACACCCTCTCTGTTAGTGGAAAAAAAACCTTCCCTTTACAAAGAATAAAACTCATAAAAGGATTCAGGGAGAGGGTAATTTCTGTTTTTTGCTATGAGGCAGTTATAATAATCACAGTCATCAAAATGAATGCCCTTTTAAAATTCCTTTTCTTTCTGAAGTCTCTACCTATGATATTCCAAAGAATTGTGTCTGCCTCTTGGCACCCATTAAAGGTATCCTTGGCAAATGAAAACTGAATTAACAATAATACTTTTAAAATCCCTAAGGCAAAATTGAAATTTATATACTTATAGAAGAAAACAGTTATTCTCCAAATGGCTGGCAACACTCTCTCCAGGCTATATAGTAGCAGATGCCAATGAAATGATTGCACATTTCTTTATTCTCACTAGATAAGCTTCAGGTATAATGATTTCAGACTCTGATTTTCTGTCTTACTCTCCATACATATTACATGCACTACCCTCAACACTAAAGGTTGCATCTCAGTCACATACAGAATAGATGAAAAACATATCTAAGATTCAATTTATTGCACTGGGTTAGTGCATTCCATGGTGTAAATTCCACATTCTCCCGAGGAACTGAAGTGATTGCAAAGGCTGAGTCTGGCCCTTCCCAGAGATGGTAACTCAGAAAAGTCCATTGAAGTTCGTGCTGTAACCTTCCTACCTGCACTGGCATATTTTTGGCCCACTTTTACTATTTGACTAACTTTACCCTTTGCTAGGCCCAGGGATTTTCTCAATGCCTTGGTGGCCTTTGATCTCTTCTCTTTGACTTAGCAAAATATCTCTGCCTTAAGGGTTGTACTCACAGCTGTAAATCTGGCATCTGTGTGTAAGTTCCTTATAGGACCCTGCTTATGTAGGTGGTTCTTACTTTTCTTGCTTAGTAAATTGATTGACTTGAATCCATGGGAAGCAAGTTCTCAGACATATGAATTATATATATAATATAGGTTAATAAATAATACATATATTGTTTATCACAGTGTGCATTATGGATTTTGGTGGGGGTTTATGCCTTTAATATTTGAATACACAGAAATATCTTGGGAAATATTTCTTGCAGTCTAAATTCTTATTGTTGAAATAAAGACAACATAATAAAAATCAGGAATATCTTTCAAAGTTATACTAATATTTTCTTACTTCTAATGATGACTCTAGTCTAAAGTCAAAATAGTCTACTGAAAACAGACTGATAGGCGTCATTGTTATGTCTGTATCACCTCAAGAATCTTCCACTCTCCCCTGACTCTCAAGCAGAAAGACTTAATAATTTCTGCCACTAAAGTGTTATCCCATTTCTATATACACTAATCTACCAGATTATCTATTTCTATGATAATCTGATCCTTTCCTATATTAACAATTGTTTGCATAACTTGGAAATGCAGTAAATGTACATAAAATTATTTCAAATGAAAATATTATATCATTAAAAAAAACTGATCCTAACAACATTTCCTGAACCACTCATCTAATTGCTTTTGATCCTAATGATTCTTATTCATAACTTTCTGTATCTTTTGCTTATCAGTTTTTCAGTTCTAGGACTAATCCCATCCTACACCATTTTAAATTGGAATTTGCCTTTGCCTAAAATTCGATAGTGTAGTTTCATTGTATTACATTTGTCTGTGAATATTAATCAAAAAGGGATATTTGTTCAGGGATTTTGTCTTCTAGGCAATGTACATGGACTATCTTAATAACAGCCAGTAAGAAGTGTATCAACGGTTTCACAAAAAACCAATATATTAGTGAAAAAAGTTATCTATCTGTTTCATAATCCTCTCTGATAGTGTCAATTGCTTCAGCAGAATTACTTGCTGATAGTAGGGGCATATTCTCAAATACTTAGCAGTTTAGGCAGAATTATGGAATGTTTTGTGTTGGAAGGAACTCTAAAGATCATATAGTTCCTACACCCCTGCCATAGGCAAGAACATCTTCCACTAGACGAAGTTGCTCAGTGCCCCAACCAGCCTGGCCTTGAATGCTTCTAGGGATGAAATATCCACAGCTTCTCCAGTAAATCTGTTCCTGTGCCTGGCCACCCCCACAATAAATAGTTTCTTCCTAATATCAAATGTAAATCAACTCTCTTTCAGGTTGAAAACATTACTCCTTGTCCTATCACTTCATGCCCTTGTAAAAATCCCTCTCCAGCATTCTTGTAGATACTCTTTAGGTAGTCTGCTCTAGGCTCTCCCAGGAACACTCTTTGTTCCAGACTGAATAATGATGACACTCCCTCTGATGCAGAGACAAGCATGTCCTGCAGGACTGTCTCAAAAGCTCTGCACATGTCTGGGTAGATGACATCTGTTGCTCTTCCCTGTCTTGGTTTGGAAAGACAGGTATCTGCCAGGGAAAGCTGGAGTTTCCCTTGGAATGGAGAATGTATCCCCCTTTATTCCAATTTTAAATTTGTAGTTAGAGGCCTTCAGGCAAAGATTCAGGGATAGAAATAGCAATTCTTTACTAGTATGTGCAACAAAGCAAACAAAAACAGCAACTACAGCATTAATAACAAAACAGTACCAAGAACATTGAGGGCTTTGTTTCACAAAAACCCAGGGCATTTTAGCCTCTGTGCCCCTGCAGGAATTCTCAGAGCACCAAGCTGGAACAGTGGAAAGTCTAAGACTGGTAGCTGGAGTGGCAGCATGTCCTGGCAGGCAGAGGCAGGGTGTTCCAGCAGGGCAGGGGGTGTAGGGTCATGCTGTAGCAAGAGGAGCAGTGCCAATGAAAATCCTGGGGCAGGGCTGGCCCAGCTCTGACAGGGCGGCAGAGGAGCTCAGAATTCCAGGGCACACGAGCAGATGATGGCAGACCTCCCAGGACTGGGCCCCTCCAGGGACAGTGAACTCCTCCTGCAGCAAGCAACACCCCGGTCAGTCTCTCTCCCCAGACGCCGAAAAACAGGAGAGGGAAGCTGCTCCAGCTCACTCCTTTACCTGCCCCAAAAGTCACCGTTTATCCCCCAAGATTTGGCCACCTCTTTGTTTTGGTCAAGCACCCTTAAGTATCCAACACTTAATCTCCTTAGTAACTTATGGGAAAAAATTCTTTAGAGTAAAAAGGAAACAAACCTAACTTCCAACATTCCCTTATTGACCAACATCATAAACTTATCATAGAAGGCCACCAATTCTGTCAGGCATGATTTGCCCTTACTGAAGACATTTTAGCTGTCACGAATCACCTCGCAGTTTTCCATTCACCTTAGCATAGTTTCCAGAAGGATCTCCTCCACGATATTCCCAGGCACAGAGAGACTGACCTGCTTGTAGTTCCCTGGGTCTTTCTTTCTTTCTCTTTTTAAGAAAAGGGATTATGGTTGGGGTTTTGTTTGTTTATTTTTAATGTACCTTTTCCAACCAGAGAGAACTTCCTTATCCTGTCCCAATATCAACTGGTCAATATCCTTTTTATAAGTTTATAAGCTCTTGTAAATTAATACTTTCATAAACTTTTGAAAATAATGCAAATAATTGATTCCTGATGATTCTAGGGAAAAGATGATGTTAGATGTGTGTCAGAATGGCTTTGTAATTTTTCACATTTATATTCCAGATAATTTACACAAAAAACATGTTGCATGTCTTATTGGGTTTTAAATCATCTAATATTCCAGAATTGGTATTTTTCTAGTATAACTCCCATATCTTATGTTTTTGTGGTCTTCTTAGATTATATGAAAGTAGTCACAGATCTGTTTATCTTTTTAGACAATTCAATCCCAAATATACATCTTTATCTCACTTCCTGACCCGTGGAATGAAGACAAAGTTTACTTCTTATAATCATTCTTAGGAAAAAAGATACCACTGTTAATATTTACGAAATTCTATGGTGAAGTGATGAAAAATGTTTTAAATTAAGATTCCTTACTTTGTTTTTTTTCCTTGTTTGGGTAACAATGAACCTCAACTCAATGACTGGTTGTACAGCTGTTGTCACAGATCTAGAACAGAAATCCTGATGTTAACCAGATGTGGAACCTTTTTATCCTGAGGTTATGCTGTGATTGAAGTGCTGCATTGATGTCACTAATGTATTCAAGAGGATATTTTCAATTTATTTCAAAGGACTGTAGAGTCTAAACAATTTAAAACTCTGAATATACTACATATTATTCCTCCATTGACAGAAAATCTTCATCTTCACAGCTACCACTTAGCAATCTTCTCAAACTACGAGATTACAATGCCCATCTGATTAAAGGCTGATAGGTTACTTCTCAGTCAGAGTTTGACTGAAATGTTTTAACTCTGACCTTCACAAACTCTCTTTCCTACAATGAGAAATTTGTTGCAGGAAATAATTTTGGCTTTTATCACTTGTGGAAATGTAAAGATAGTGGAAAGTTGGAAAGTCACTCAAAAATGTATTTTAGGGGCTGTTTAGCTTTCTTAAGATTTGTTTTACATATATCTACAATACATAAGAAGTAGAGATAAGTATGAGCAAGTTAAAATACAAAGTACCTTCTGGGTATACAAAAGCAGCAGAATTCAGTGCTTCATAATATTTCTACACGTTGTTCAGTATATATTTTTTCCTATTTTTAAGGAATATAATTACTTTTAAAGACATCCTCACCCCTTAATTAAATTAAGGGGTTTGGTTCTAAGCATTGTAAGAACAATTTATTTTTTTATCTAAATTCAGACTTCAAACGTAAATATCCATCCAAGATAGACATATATAGTGGAGACAATTGTCTCTGTATTATTCATTAGAGATTCAAGGAGGGAAGCCTATATTTTTGGGACAAAATCAATTGAACAGCAGACAAATGTGCTCCACAGTCTCAAGGGAAACAATTTTCTTCTATTTTCTGACCCAGACTACATACTTATGCAAGACCTTTAATAAGCAGGTTTATGTCAGTAATTCTTTGTTTAATAAAAAACTATAGCACAAGAGTAGCAGGCTATTGCTACCAGCAGTCACAGCAAAACGTGTATCAGTATGAAGTACATCTTAAAATTATTTTCCAAATATATTTGACAGGGAATCTATAACAAAATTATAGAATGTTGTGTGTTAACCCTCATGAACAGCTCAGCCCAACACAGACCCTCACTCACTTTCCCTGGCGATATAGTGGAGAAATCTGGAATGGTAAAAATGAGCACATTTTTGGGTTAAGAAAAGTTTAATATATAAAGTAAAGGTGTGAGTTTTGGCTTCGCATCCAAAAGAGGTTTTTGTGTGTGTTTTTGGGGGACAGTAGAGGGATACAGGGATGGCTTCTGCAAGAAGTTGCTAGAAGTTTCTTCCATGTCGAAGAGAACCAGTGTTAGCCCTGTCCTTTTAAGGATCCACCAGGTTTTCTCTACCCTGTCCAGCTGAGGAGAGGGAGGTAAAGAGCAGCCTTAGCAACCACACTGTGCCCAGGAAGAATTAAGCCACCACACTGTGCATGTGGAACAGAACAAAACAAGTAATACCCTCACTCCTTCCCATCAGCTGGTGTTCAGCCATCTCCAGGAAAGCAGTGCTCCATTGTATGTAAGAACAAATGCTTGGGATGGCATCACTCTGAACATCCCCCTTTCCTGCCTCTTTCCTCCAGCTTTTATTGCTGGGCAAAAGGTCATATGTTATAGAGTATTCCTTCTGTCTGCTGAGGCCAGCTGTCCATCACAACTTCTTCTGGCCTCCAAGCTACTCACTACCAGGACATCATAAGATGGGATTGATGTTGTGTAAGCACTACTGAGCAGTAACTATAACATTGGTGTGTTATCAACACCATTTTGGTGACAAATCCCAAACACAGAACCACACAAACTATTACAAAGGACACTAAATCTTATTCAAACACAGTATATAGAGGAATTAAGCCATCTCCATCGTTAAATACATATATAATACATAAAGATTGAACAATAGCTTTCAAAAATACTTAATAGACTGGTAATAAATTATAAAAGCTTAAAGAATTTATTAACTAGGTCAAAATCTTTCAAAATACTGTAAATGGCAAAAAATCATATTACAGTTCTTTTTCAGCATTTTTTTCCTCAACTGGAAGTTAAAGAAAGTCAATAACATGTGTTTTTCTAATGGCATCAGTTATTCATTTGCAATCTTTCATGACATGAAGTAAGAAATTGAATAAAATAGGGAAAATTGTGAGTCATGCCTTATTTGTCTAGATGCCTCTCCTGAAGTTAGAACCATCTGTAACATTTATTTGCTACATTAGACAAATGAATGATTTTTCATTCCCAGGGCTAAACCCATTTTTAATTTAATTGAAGAGCACGTAGAGTTTGTCCTGTGTAATGACTTCTGCAACTATTCTCCTTTTTCTCTGACTTTGCCTCAGGGCCCTGTATCTTAAACTCCAAAATACAAAAAAGATATCCTTTTACTAATCAAAAAATGGACCAAGTTTCCAAAAATGGAATACATATTTCATTAAAACATATGGCAGATATACAGAAAAAAAATCTTAGCATCCAGCATAATTCAGTATATGTGTTGATGTCAACTATGTCATGGTATATTTTATTTATCATTGCTGAATCTTTACCTGGGTTTAGTATATTCAGGCAAGTTTAGTGCAGAAAAATCTGTCAAATACTTTTAAATACAAAGGACTCCACAATATGACCCAGTAGGCTTGCAAGGTCACACACTAGAAGAATATTTAGAGGAAATATTTCTATGTACTTTGTGTTTATATTATTTTCTTCTAGTGTGAAAAAATTTAAATAGTGAGAAAATATGTATACAGTATAATACAGATTCAGAATATATTTTCTCTATACTTATGTCTTTATATTCCTGTTGTATATTGCACTAGTCATGGTTGCAGATAGAGGGCAAGCCCAGGAAGGCCTTTATTCTGATCCAGTATGGAATAATTTTCCTATGTTCTTAGATTCTTAACCTCATTTACCTACAGAGGAAGCATCTGCAAACAGAGCTGCAGGGTGCCCAGGAACTTTTTGAGAAGAGTAGATTCAGGCAGTTTTAAATTGTGGTTCTTCTGATCTCTTGAATAACACCTCTGCATTCCAAAAATATAGGGCTTATAACCTACAAACCCCAGCCAATAGGATGAATTATCTTTTGCATTTGTGCTCAGAGATTATGTCTGTATCAGACCTTTTTATCCTCACTAGTGCTGTGTGGCTAGACAAAATATAACAGGCAGCTGGAATACATTTTTGTGTGATACAGTTTTTTGAATAAGCTTCTCTGCTGATTGATTTATTGCAAGTATAGTAGGAAGTGAGGCATTTATTCTCTGCCACTAAATAAATTGACTGGTCTTGATTAAAATTTTTATGGAAAATGACAAAATTTATGGATGGAACCTAATTCTTTCAGAGTTCCCACTTCATGGGAGCCAGCCTTTGACTGGCTCTGTCCAAAGGACCTCTGTTGAGCCCTGTGATTCCAGTGTGGTTTGGCATTATAAATGCCAAGGTGGAGTTGAGCTACACTCCTGCAGAATCTCGTGTTTGATCTATTCCATGTCAATGAGCAGAGTTGGATCTCGAACATACTTAATATTATGCATAGTTTATATGACCATTCTGGCAAAAAGGAGTTCTATAAAAGTTTTATTTAGAAAGATGTATTACAGCTGCTTTGTACATATGCATCAATCACAACATTTCAAGTGTTTTCTTTCCAGCCATGCTCAACTGTGAGTAACTCGCATGTGGAATTTCACAACTTAGTTATTTTTCCATCAAAATCATACTACAGGAAGAGTCATCAAAGATGAGGCAAAAGGGATCATAGAGTAGTGCCAAGACTACAACAATGGCTGGATAACGATCTGAAATTTCCTCCTCTACAAATATAATTAAAATGTCTGAATTCAGGAAACTTATGAAAATTAAAAAATGCTTTGCTTGACAGAGAAATTTCTAAACCTGCTACCCAAGTTCTAAGTGTGAGAACTATGTCAAAATATCTATCTAACAAATACTACTAATATCAATGCCAATTAAGCTCTAAACCACAGAATTCAGAACAAGACAATGACCCAAGTGGTTAGATAGGAATGATATAACAATACATACAATATATCTACAACATGGTAACTCTTCTACAATATGAATTACTATTCAAATAAAGAATCAATTCTTAATCTACACCTAAATTTGTTGGTAAAATATTTTCTTTGTACCTTTTGAGAGGTAAATAAAGCTAAAGAGTGAGCAAGATGTAAGTTGGCCATCAGCACATCAGCAACAATTTTCATGGTATGCAATAACACTTTTTTATCTGTTAAATCTGCTGTTCGGAGTTCTTCTTCCTCAGCTCTCAATAGTCTGATCCTTCCAGAGGAAATAAAACCCACTGAGGTTTGTGGACACAGTGCTCCAGTTGTGTCCACACAGGTGCTGATTACAGAGGGGCAATTATTTCCTGCAACCTGCAGGCTGCATCCTTGCTCATAATGTTCAGAGAGCTATTGTCTTTTATTGCATTCTTTTCCTGCAAAACTACTTTCTGATGAGTTGGACTGCAGCCTGTACTGGTGCATGGGAATTTTCTTCCCAGAGAGAGGATTTGGCACTTCATGGAACTTCAGTCAAACCACTCCTCCAGTCTGCTTAGGTCTCTCGAAACAGCAGTCCTGCCCTCCATTTAATTGATGGCTGTATTAATTTTGCATCATCTTCAAATTAGCTGTGAGTGCTTTCTAGCCCATCTATCAGTTTACAAACAAATGTAAATTGGTATTAGCTCCACTTGGCTATTCACTGACTATTCACGGACTAAAGACAGGCCACCAGAAATGCTTTGTACTGCTGCCACAAACCACTGAGGCTGGTGGTCCAGTCAAGTATTCACTTACCTTGAAATCCACTGTACTGGATTTGTGTGCCCACCTTTTGGCAGCAGGGGGACCGGGCCTGGCTGCAGGGGCTTCTTTGAGAAGCTGTTAGAAGTTTCCCTCATATCAATGCCAGGCAGCTCCAAGACAGACCCACCACCGGCCAAGGTCAAACCTATCAACCAGAGAGGTAAACTCTCTCTAATTATATATTTAAGAAGGCAACAGAAGGAAATGAAATTGCAGAGACAAGAGGAGTGAGAATATGTGAGAGAAACATCTCTGCAGACACCCAGGTCAGTGAGGAAGGAGAGGCAGGAGGTGCTCCAAGTGCCAGTGCAGAGATTCCCCTGCAGTCCTTGGTGCAGCCCATGGGTGAGGCAGCTCTGCCCCTGCAGCCCAGGGAGATCCATGGTGGAGCAGAGATCCATCTGCAGTCCCTGAAGGGCCCCATGCTGGGTCAGGTGCGTACCCAAATCAGGTTGTGACCTCATGGGAAGACTTTTTGGGGTTTGGGCTCCTGGCAGGACCTGTGGACCCATGGAAAGGGGCGCCCACACTGTGGCAGGTTTGCTGCACGACTTATGTCCCCATAAGCAACCCACTCAGAGATGTGATGAACTGACAAAAAATCCATTCCCTGTTCCCCTGTGCCACTGGGAGGGAGGAGGTAGAAAATATCGGTAGTGAAGCTGAAGAAGGGAGGGGTGGGGGGAAGGTTTTGTAAGTTTCAATTTGTTTCTAATTATCCTATTCTGACTTGATTGACTGTAATGGAAATTATCTTTTCTCCCAGGTTGAGTGTTTTGCCCATCATGGTAACTGGTGAGTGATCTCCTCCTGCCCCTATCTTGACTCACAAGCCTTTTGCTTTATTTTCTCTCTTTTCCACTTTAGGATGGAAGTGATAGAGCAGTCTTTGGTGGTACCTGGAATCCAGCCAACATCAACCCACCACTTCCACTGATACAAATCATGATAAATGTTGCTGCAAAAAGTACAATTTCAGTAGAACAACTATCCCTTGAGTAGTCCGGCCAAAGTTCAGCATAGCTGGGAAGGAGCTACGAAAAAATAGAGACTTAGGATTTTCTCTCTTAGCCAGAGACTGCATTTACACTGACAAAACAGGGATTCTAGACAACTAGAATTATGTTACAGATCCTTAAAATGGAAAAAACTTAAGTGAGATGAATCCATTCACACTTAAGAAGCTTCCATTTGAAAACTATGCAGAGTGACTGTCCTTCAGAAACAGATCCAAGTATCTCCAAAGAAGGACCTATAGACCAACTGCAGAGGATTTAAAGGACAGTCAGAATGCTCAGAAGTGTGGAAAAGTTCTCACATAAGGAAACACGAAGAAACCCAAATTTGTTTTGCCTGTGCAGTTCTGTCTGAGTCTGGGGTGGAGATGACAAGAAGTAATGAGCCTGAACTGCAGGAAGAAAGGTAAGAATCAGGTGTTAGGAAATGGCAAGTAAAAGAAGCCCTTGAACACAGCCTGACATAGCTGTGTGGTATTTCAGATCCTTGAGAACAGACTAGAGAAGATTGTAATGTGCTTTGGGGTGCCTTCAGTCTCAGGTTATCTCCCAATGTTATTTTATATAGTTGCCAGTGCTGTGGTTGTTGCATAAGCAGGTGCTTCTAGATAAACATACCTCTTTTTTGTGGCTAGCTGGAGGGTAACATTTTTCTCTCTCATCAAGCATGAAGCAGCTGTGTACCAAGCTATTTGATCAATCTGGATGAAAACATAAAATCTGGCCCTCAAGAACTCTTGCCTTGACAGCAGGCAGCAGCACAAAATTACCATTTTTCCTTCTGACTGTAGAAAGTAAACAATGCATTAATTCTTTTATAACTGGTATGCAGTTCTATAATGGAATAATTGATTTATTTTTTTTTTTTGCATAAAGTAATTTTCAAGCATGGCATTATTTAACCAATATTTACCATTCACTTTAGAATATTTAAGCAGAAATAATAGAAGTATATAAATGAAATCATCTTTAGGTCTATATTAGTTTAAATTAAATCATTTTTGGTACTTGGGCATGTCATCAACTACAATATCATGCTGACCAATTAAGTAAAATTACTTATTTAATAAATGTTTCATTCTTCAATGAATGAAAAGAACTTTAGTTGGTCTTACTGAGAATGTGTGTGTAACAGATATGATGAGTAAAGCACACATTATGAATTAATACTTAAGGCTAGTGGTCCATACCTTCTATTCTTATGGACATATTTTGGGTATATACATCAGACTATCTAAGAAACAATAGTAAAGAAATCCTGGATGCTTAGTACACTTAACAAGGATATGTGGCTTTCTCTTCAGTGTGGACTTCAGTTCTTCAAGGAAATATTTCATACCCATAAAAGCCATCGTCTCAAGGTGACCTTTAACCCAAAGGGTTGTGTCTACCAACAAGACTGAAAATGCAGACCAGATATCAAATGAGAAGACTTTTAACCAACCAATAAACAAGCCTGTTGTGAACATCAGAACTGACCAGTCATCAACACACAAATCCTGTGTTACCTAGAATTGTCGAGGAAAAGATCAGTGCCTGAGCAGCTGCATGGATTATCTGTGCAAATATGGTGACTCCTGCAGGGTGCCCCAGGACAGGTTGCTACAAATTAACAAACTTAAATTAATTTAATTGTTGTGCAAAACCTGCTGGGCTGTATAAATGAAGGAAATCAATTCTTTTGGAAAAGTATGACATTTTCTGGATTCAGAGTATCATTTTCTGGACCCAAACATGAACTTTATGTGCTGTATGAATGGAACTTAGATGAACAGATAATGAAATTTATCATCCGCTGAATAAACCACCACATTCTTCCCATCAAAATGTAAAACCATCCAGTGAGAGCCTCAGACTTACACAGAACAAGGAAAGCCACAAGGCATTTTCATCCTATCCAGAATGCTGCAGAAAATTGCATCAAAAATGACAGAATTCTAATGATAGTGTTACAGCTAATATTCCCCCAAGTACTCATGGGCCCTAGACAATAAAAGTGGAAATATGATGAAGTTATGAGACTAAGGGATTATATAAATGTCCATTTGTACATAAAATAAAAAATACGGGCTTTCTATATAGCATTCCATTCTTTGCATTTTCTTAGCATCTAGCCTTTTACTAAGTTTTCCTTCTGTAAAGGTGACTTGCATTTACTCCCGATAAATTTTGTTGGTACTAGAAATTTTAAAATTAACAGAGCTGTATAAGCAAAAGCTCATCCTGTTAAAGATCCTGTTAAAATGGGAAGTTCACATATAGCTTGAGGTTGGAAGGTAAAGAAAGATGAAACTGAGGCCCCTTCACTCTGACAGCTGAATTCCAACAGCAGTTGGAAGTGGGAGATAAGATTAAAACCTCAACCATTCATGAAATGTTCCATTTAGCTGAAATAGTCCTTATCTTTTGGCTGGCTTTATAAGATAAACTTCTCTAACACAAACTGTAATTATAGGAAGCATTTCAGGAAATTGTTGCAGTACAAAGGAACATTTTGCAATAATAGGCAGGGTAAATACTGTAGACATTAGCAGGTTTAACTCTTCTGAGGGGTCCATACTTGCCCTGGTCACTGGCTGATGTCCAAGGGGAGCAAATGTTTGTTTTAAAGATTATTGAATATTTTTGATAAAACTTTGCCAATACTTACTTTTTAAATCTTCTATAGCAATCTTTTCTTTCTCCATCTCAGAATTATTTCTTCAGACATGTCTCATTTTCTATTTTCTACACTGGTATATCTTTGACTCCTACTATAGGCTTTTGTTATCTTATTCTGCTTGAAGGTAATGGTGAGAGGTATTAAAGAAAAAATCATAATAAATCAGTATTAATTTTTGTGATTTATATTGCTTACTGAATCTATGGAAAGCAAAATATTTTTCAATTTATTTATCTTAATCAAAAATCAATGAGAATTTTTTCAGAAATAGGCTCACAAAATTTGATCTTATCAATACATACCAGCTAGATAATTCAGTACTAGTGTCATATATTTTGCACATTAATATAATACATTTTTCAGGTTAATAATTAAATTATTGTCATTTTATTTCTTGTGACCCGTAGAACTATGATTAATTACTATGTAGTTAGCATTTGATGGTAGGCTAATAACAGCAGTAATAATGCTAAATATACTATGCCCTGTTCTCCCATATGAAGTTAGTGCCACATTTCAGTGACTGCAGCATTTCTTCTTGTGGCTCAGGTATTGTATTTAACCACTGGCTCATGGATAGTAACACTGCAGATTACAGAATATAAGGAGATGCTCAGTATGAAGTTGGGATGGTTTTAGCCCTCCTTTCCAAGTAGTAGTAGAGAACATTCCCACATGTGCATTTGTCCATATTGCCCAGTTCACCTGTTTTAATTGTGCCATGAGGAATGCTCAAAACAATGAGTCGTAGGAATTAACAGTTGAGTCGTATCGAATGTTCTTGGATTTTATGTATAAGAATATCATTTTGTAAAAGTTCTCCTTTCACAATGATGCAATATGTAGGTGAATCAGAAGGGTTTTATTCCAAACTGCAAAAAAATAGACAGACAGACCAATAGGAATAATTCTTATTAAGAAATTTCTAATCAGCACTAGGACAATTCCAAGCATTAATAGTAGCTGTGAATTTGTTTTTATTGTTAATGAAGGATTTCTAGAGTCTAGCTATTCACATTTTTCATTACATACAGAAATAAATAGATACCTTTCTTATTACAAATTTCTTATCATTAGATTACAATGATTTTTTGCACGTTGATTGTATGTATGGGTCAGGAGGAAGCAGATTTCAAGCAGATTTCATGCAAAAGCATAATTTATATTAGGATGGAAAATTAGAACCATCCCTTTCCTTCTTGTTTTCAAGACTTTTCAATATCGTAAAAATCACTCAAATTCTGCAAACCCAAACCAGCACAACTGTCCAAGTTATTAAGAAATTTTTTAAATTAAGGATTACTTTCCTAACCTTCTCTGAATTTCTTTGCTGACTGATTCATTTTCATTACACACATTCTGTTATCTCCAGCTGTTTCACATAGCAGCTTTCACAGACTTATTTAGCATTACTGAGGTTTCCTTACCTTGTGCTGACAAGGATTTTAGAGGCCTGTGGCTGGAGGCTGGTGTTCAGCATTTACCACAAGTTTGTATAAAGATCTGATCAGCAATACAGTTAGAAGTTCCTTAGAATTTCCTCACTCTAAAAAATAAATTACCACTTCAGAATGACTGTGGATAATGCGAGTGCCTTTGTTCTTAGTGGATAAGAAATTCTTTTGACTGTATTTTTTAAAATCTTTGGGATTTTTTTGTTTGCAAAAGAAATTTTTTAAATTAAACCTTACTTTAATTCTTTAAAAAAATCACCATCTGCAGTGTAACTTCATAGCCTTGTAAAGCTGTTCAAGTTCAAATAATTAATTTTTAAAGCATTTTAAACCAATTAGTTCCACATATTCTTTTTTAATAGAAAAGGTTCCTTTATTCTCCAGCAGTTACTAGTTCACTGACATTACCAAGGTTGTTGGAAAATAAAAACTCTTTCGCAGCAGCAGTTGCAGTAAAAATGAGTAAAAACTGACATATGTTCCAGTTCCAACTTCATATTTCAAACAGCTGAATGCACACATCAACAACTTTTGCTGGAACTACTCTGTGGCTTCCACACCCAAAAGGAGTCCATGCACTGGGTGCAATTACCCACTTCAAGCCACTAGTGCACAGATAGCTTCTTACCAAAAGCAGAGACCAAGAGTCTGTTCTAAACTAACACATCCAGGAGCTAAAACCTTGCCCAGTCCTTAATCCAAGCAGCTAGGGAAGCAAAGAACATGCCCAATAGAGCCATTAAATACAGAGAGGATATTTATACCACAACATATCTGGATTTGTTTCTTGTATACAATGTATACAAAGAAAGAGGTTTATGTCTTGTTTTTGTAGTGACTTGTATACTTTGAGGAGTCACTGCCATAAAAGTATATGAGTAACCCACCAACCCTCTTGTACTCTTAGCCAAAGCCAAGTATACTCAGCAAGTTTGAAAAGAGTACATGTGAATTTCTTTTTCTTGAAGTGATGGTATACATATAGTGGAAATGCAATCACAATACAGACTGCTTCAATCTACTCTTAGAACCCTTTTTGACTTTTCCTGTGCATGAAAGAGCCTGAGACAATTAATTTGATGTTCTCAGTAGGAAAGTAAAAGCTTTTGATGGACAAAATACTATTCTGACAATAAGGAATTTGCCAATGGCCTCTTTAACTACCCTGTGTCTGAAAGGACATGTCTGTGGTATCACAGACAAGCCAGAAGATCATTTTAAAGTAGCTGAGAAATACCCATAAGAAAGTTATGTCCTAAAATCTTTATCAGGCACACAAGAAGGTGGGGAAAATGCTAGAATCTGACCATTGTAACTTAGTGCGTTCATGAATTTATTGTAAAAAGTGAAATTAAGTGATTTTCATATTCTCACATATACTTCACCACAGACAGATATTGAAACTGCAAAAAACCTTCAGGATTCTCCTCCAGAAGAGGAAAGTGCTGTGACAAGGAAACTGATGCCACATAACTTTCTGCCAGTATCTCAGAGTGATTTAATTTTAGTCCTTAGCATCTTCCATGGACAATTCCTTTAAGACTGACTTTGTAATGATTATTAGCATAATCTATCCCTGCTAATGCTCTTCTTCAGACCAGCTGCTTCTCCTTGTACTAAAGATTTCTGTGGGGAGAATGAGTTATGATTTTTAACCCAATTATGAGTCCTTTTATCTCAATCACTTTAAACACAAAATTTTAACTTGCCTGGTAACTCTGGTTACATTCTCATTTCTTATCATGCAACATGGCCAAAGTGTAGTAGCTGCACTTATCCAGATCAAAAGAGTATGTGGCTCAGCAGAGCACAGCAGGAAAGTAGAGAGTGCTGCTATCCTTCTAAAATGAGATACTGTATACAGCATAGAGCTGTTACAGCCTTAAATTAAATGTATAAAATCACAACCTTAAACCTACTCCCTACTTTTGTTATATTCATGATATTATCTGTGTGAATATTGTTATATTCATGATACTATCTGTGTCTAATAGAACTGTCTTTCTAGAGTGATTGCACAGATTAAAAACAGGTTAAATGAGTAGATGTCCTAAAATAGGTTAGATAAAATAGAATAGAATACATAAACAACTATGAAGCTCTCAGCAAAATGTTCCATGCAATCCTTGACATGTTGCATGGTTAAGTTATAAACTCTCATTCAAGAAGAATACTTTTAGGAGCTCCCAATACCATTAAATATTGCAAGTACATATGTATGAACAACTTATAAAACCCCCAGAAAAGAGAATGTTTGTTTTTCAGATGTTTTGCTCATAATATCTCATATTTTGGTGCTGTCTAGTCCCTCTTCTCTCCCAGACAGTAAGAAATTTTGCTGTCATATCTATTGTAATAATTCCCAGTTCCCGTTTGGTAAATTTGGATGCATCCAGAATAGTCAGATAGCTCCATTAACTTCTCTCCTTGTGGAGACTTCTTAAGTGATGTGACTATTCCCAACAAGAATAATAATATGCGTAAGAATACAACAAACTTTAGTGTCATCATCTCCCTAACTATTACCACTGAATCCAATCTGCATTTTAAACTATTTCTGGCTTCACTGCCACTGGCTATAATATCATCATTCCTTTTTAAAAGTTCTCCTCTAGCTCAAGAATATGCACTGCAGATTAATGATAAAATTATCATACAGCTCAGAGGGAAGTACCAGGTAATTTTTTCAGCAAGTTACTGACTAGTTGCAAGGCCTGAAAATAAAGAGCAGGACTTCTCAGCAGGTCCAAGGGAAGTGAGACCTCAAAAAGTATGTGTCCTTTGCTGACACCCTGTAGAGGACAAGAAGAAATGAAATGCTCTGCCTACAACAGTGATTGAAATAGAGCCCTGATATAGGCTCAAGCTCATAAATGTGGTCATCCATGCTGTTAGCACTCCAGCAGACTGCAAACTGCACTTTGAGACCAAGGGTAAGGTAGCCCAGGGTAGTGACACTGTGTGTTTTCTTTTTATTTTGGATGTCCTAAGGACAGGAAACAGACTTGACCTGACCAGCTAGTATTGCTCCTACACAGAATTCCTGCCACTGTCCTTAACAAACACTTCTACAGATCAAACCTGAGAGTGATATGCTGGTGCTGCCATTCAAGGTCACATCCAATCACATCATAGGTGATGCAGGAATATGCAGAGGTAAGGAAATCTACTACCACACCATATGTAATGAAAGTGAGAGCAAAGCCAGGACATGAAAATCATTCAAAAGCAACCTTTAATGTGAGAGGCTTCAGTATCACAAGTCATTCAGCTTACAAAAGAGAAGGTGGATAAATGCCTTATCACTGCACACATTTACTTGTTGATGAAAGAGACATCTGATAAAGGCATTCCACAATCAGGTAGAATGCATTTTCAGCTTAAACAAACTGGCCCAGAATATCTGCAGTTCTCTAGAAGGAATAGCAAGGATAGAAGGAATAGTTCGGGATTTCTTTGCAGAACTGGGATGTATAGGATTGAAATTCCATTTTTTGATGGGCTGCAGAAAAGAAGAGCTTGTATTGATGTTTACATGTCTGTAGAAAAAAAAGGAAATTGTAACAAAAGTCTAAAACCAACATGGTTTCATCACTTTCTATGAGAGTCAGGATGTGAAGGGGTTTGGTTTTGGTTTGGGTTTTTTGGGTTTGGGAAGTTGTTTGTTTCCCTTTAATAATGTACATATGTTCAGAAGTATTCTAACTTCATATTACTTTGCATTCTTAAGAAAGATGTAGGTCGTTACCTCCATGCTGTTGTGTGTCAGTCTTTACCTTGAGCTCTAAGACTGGGAAGGATAGACCCTGTTTTGCAGTAGAATATTTGTTCCTAGTGAATAGTCAATGAATCTTTCTCTCCAGCTCAAAGCCACTACCAGAAAAACAAAGGAACTGCCAGTCTGTTCAGCTTGGTAGTATTTTTTGAAATGGTTTTAACTACTGATTCCTGGACAAGGTACAATCATCTTGAAGTATCTCATCAGAAATTGGTGGAACCTCTGTCTCACTCATAGTTTGCTGTGGCTTAGCTGTTCAATATTTTGAAGATCAGAATCTCCAAGTCTAATCAAAGTCATTTGGATTCCTGTAACAATTTCTGAGCGTGAAATTTATCTGAATCTACTGAATACACAAAGCCAGAAATGATCTGAAGGTCTCCCACAGCCTTAAGCTCTAAGTACCTGTTTAATTAATGGCCCCATCACTTGCACATTCAAGTGTAAACCAGGCAGATGATTGTGGTTTTACTCAGCTATGAAAAAATCTATGCAAAAAGCAACTGATTTCACTTTGATTCACCCCTTCCCCCTGCCCCTGCTCTGAGTCTTTTTGCTTTCCAAGAGATGAGCCTCCAATATCAAAATGAGTTTGAAAAGTGATCACATTTCAGGCTACTTTAGTTATGAGAGAAATCAGCAAATTAGAAAGAAAATATTTCACATCCAGCAGAGAAGAATGAGAAAAAATGGAAAAATTACAGTAAATCTTTAAAGAAAGAAAGCACACCTGCTCTTGAAATGAAATCCCCTATATTTAATTTACAAATGTGGATAGAATGTATTTATCAAAAAAAAAAAGCAGGAGTGAAAAGCAAATTATCAGCCTGTTTCATATTTGTGTAAAAATATAATACTCCAGGGTTATTCTAATCTTCTTATGAAACTTCTTTTAAGATACTAATAATAAGACATTGCTTATATAATTTAAAATTAAGTAATATTGTGTAGCTATAATACAGTATATTTGGTGCATTTCACTTTTTTTCTGAAGACAGGTGCAGGCAGGAATCAGCTGTGCCCTCACTTCAATGCTTCATCAGGACCTCTGTGAACAGCTGGTGCACAGAACTGCTGCTGAAGGAGCAGGAGAGGGCAGACATCTGCTGTGCTGCATGAGCAGAGAGAGCTTGCTCTTACAAATATCAGTTTTCTTACTGCTGCAAGGAACATAGATTTGTGTGACCATCTGCCCATAGTTTTTGTCTGCAAACAAACACTGTCTTCCACCTTTCACCAACATGCACTTGAAATCTTGAACTGAGTAACTCCACTCAAATTTCTCTAATATTAATTTGTTTCCCCCTCAAAATGCTAAGGTTTGGAAGAGTACTGTCAAAGTTTAACATCGAGAGATATCACAAGATCTTTAGCCCTTGGTTTGTTGATCTGATATTACCAAAGCAGGCCAAGAAAAAAAAAAAAAACACAAAACCACCAAATCAAACTCAAACAAAGAAACAAAGAAACAAACAAACAAAAACCTAACCTTTTTTAAGTGAAGAAAAAGAAATTAACAGTTTTTAAAGTGATGACAATTACACAGTGTTCAGGAGAGATTCAGACAAAGCATAGGGAAAACTACTGAACCAGGCTGCCTTTAGTTCCAAACGTCTAAATTTTTGCTGCCCTACTTGATGTGTTTTCACTGCTGAGGTGTGCTTAGGGCAGACGACATGCAGCAGAGATAGAGTGGAAATGTTACCCTTGGGTTTTATAAATTTGAGTGTTTGCACCTTATTTGTGCATCATAAATATACACTGAAGCCAGCATTGTTTCATCCCTGTTTCCTTCAGAATTGCAATAACCATGAACTTGGTGTAAGTCTGCTGTATTTTATTTGTATTTTATTTATCTATTTTCTATGATGTTCACACTAAGGTGCAAAACATGAGTAATGTCAGAAATTGCAGTAGAAGTAACATGCACCAAAACTCTCTTACTAAAGAAAGATACAGTGTATGTACCATGGAAAATGGTTTATCAAAGGTAGATTAAGGAACTGATGCTGCAGAAAGTTGATTTGTACAAAGTCTCTGGGAAAACTCTACCATCATAAATGTGGGTTAATAGATTTAAAGAATTTGAGGAAAACATGCATTCTTTGTGTTGAAGCAATTTATTGTGTTATAAGTCTCAGGAAAAATGCTGGAGATATATTAAAGTCAATAGCACTTGAGTGAAGGATGAGTACAAAAATGTCAGGTTTTGCTGACACTATAAGGTGAGCCGTTCTTGCACAGCTTTCTTATTTCCAGATGGTTCACTCCAACATAAAAACAAGAGTCTGATTTTCATGTATTTTGGGCACATGCTGAAACATATTTATAGCTTCAGCCAGCCTTGTGGCAAATCAGTGGAGACAAAAAATAAACATAAAGTATCATAGATGCGGAGTACAAGTAAAAGGAATTGAAGTATAAAGCCTTAAACTAATCAGTTTGGAGAGAATAAATATTTTAATAGAAAATAAATCAATTTGTATTGTATTTTATTCATACATCTGACTTTGTGTATAGCTATGCAGAAGGACAAGGGACATAAATAATCCATACTTAAATCAAGGCCATGGAGTCATGGAATATTTGGGTACATTTCATGAAAAAATCTACTTCTTTCTTCATAATTTCTTCTGTTTTTTAGAAAATGAGATAGTCTTAGAAACAAAAAAGAGAAGACTCCAGAACATTTATACCTCTGAATCGTTCTCTAGGATGAAGGTCATGTAAAAGTCTAAATAGAAGTACCAAATTTCAAGCAATTATAGCACATCAAGAAGAATTGTGAATGTCTCTTGCTTAAGAGACTTAAAAAATAATGGTATAAAAAGATTGAATACAGGAAGAAAAAAATCTGAGCAGGTTTTTCAGTCATTGTTATCAAACTAGTGAGGAACTTTGTGGGAGAAGTCATATGCTTCCTCAAAGTGATGAAATACCACACTTCTCACTCTGAAGGACATAGTTTAGAAATTGGTACCCACCTACTACCACAGTAGATGACATTCAAGAAGGCAGGCAAAGACCTATTTTTCTCCTCTTAAATGAGAAAAGCACCATAAACATCAAAGTGATTCCTTGCACTCCGCCCAGTCATAAGATAGTGAGCTGAATAAAAATTAGAGGTAAGAATGATGAATGGGTGCTCATCTGTATCTCCCCCCAGGCAGTCCATTTCACCCTCAACACGGGCACAATTGCATATGGTAAAATTCCAGACTTAAGCACCAGCAAGTTCTTCCTGATATTTTAGCCTTTTTTTTTTTAATGTATTTCTACTATGTCCAAAGCACTCTCATTCATAGGAATTATTTAAAATTTGCCAAGATTTCTTTCCTGTTCATATCCACTTGATTCCCAACTGAAGAACAAAGGTTATTAAATCCTGTAAAACTAAGCGCTGGTGCCACATGGTACCACAGAAAGGTATAAATCTGCCCATATCTGCACTCCTGTTCTTCTTAAGCTTTTCATTAACCTGATTCTTGGATAAGCAGAAGTTCTGAGGGCCAAAGGGAAAAAAAAAAAAATGTTTGGATAGGGACATTTCAGTGGGACCTAAATTACCTCAGACAAGGACAGGTTATTAAGACATTACATTTTAAAAACAGTTGTGAAGAAAGCCTGATGGCATGAAAGTATCAACATTTCCCTAAACTCAGGCTTCTTAGACAGTCTTTCCTGTCTGTGTGAATTCTGTTAGGAATTTAATCAGTTCTCATGGTCCGTAGCAGAACATCCATGTAACTGTCAGAAGCATCAGCTAGTACATAAACTGACACTAAGGACCAATAAGCTTTAGGGATCCTCAAAGCGTGTAAAGAGACTCGAGACTTCATATTTCAGCGTGAACATAATGTATCAGCTGCATTTTTCCAACATCTTCTTTACATCTGAACAGAATATCTCTATCATGACCAAACATTGCCTCAGTGTTTTTCCAGACTTGGAGTAGTTATGATAGTTGGGTTTTTGGTAAACTTATTCCACTTTTGGCTGCCTTTCTCTTTTTCTAACTACTCTTCTTATAAGATAGTGATAACAGCTCTGCGGAAAAAAATCAGTCTTCTTGGTCAGTACTTTCAATTGATTCTTCAGGATTAATGTGAAGAAAATCTCCCATTTCACTGTAGGATCACAGAATGGTTTGGACTGGAAAGGAAAGTAAAGGTTCCATCTAGTTCCAACCTTCCTCGTTTTTCTCCACCATAGACAGATGCAACCCACTAGATCATGTTGCCCCATTCAACTTGAACTTTTCCAGGGATGGGGCATCCCTAGGCAGCCTGTTACCCTCACCACTCTCTGTGTAAAACAAATTTTCAGGTTTTGTTCTTGTTATGGACTCTTGGGGAGAATGGAAAGAAATCACAACACTTCGGAAATTTACAGGCATTTTGTAGTTGCAATATGTCCTTTGGACAGTACTCTGGGCTTAGCTTTATGGTGTGGGGAAGAGTCTTGCAGCTGGGGTCAATGAATCATTTTGAAACCATAAGGAAGTTGAGGAAAAGTTTTAGACTCTGTGATAGTAAGTGGTCCAAAACCAAACTCAAGCTTAATCTTCACAGTAAGAAAATCACTGAGATACAGGGGAAAATAGTTTTTTAGGCTAGTGATTAAGAAGCACATAATTTTCCTGCATTATGTTGCCAGAAATACCAAGTCAGGAAAGATTTTCATAAACTTACTACACAAGTCTGCTCTCTCAGATTCACAGGTGTAAAAGTCTAGCTGGCTTTTTCCTGACTGTTCAACACATGTCACTGGATCTAATGGTGACTATTGTAGTGTTTGTAGTAAATACAGTTTTAAAAAAAAAAAAAAAAAATATTAGCAAATAATCTTGCATGATCTCGCCACACTCTAAATCTGGAGGCCATTGCAGGGTGTGTATTTGTCCATACTCCATATCTCCATACTCCTATAAATCTTTTATTTTAGCATACCATGTATTAAGAAAAAATATCTCAAGAAAACCATCTGAGTAATCTGAGTAGAAAGCTGAAAAGGACATGACATCTGAAAGTTTTGTCTCAAAATTGTGTCTTTTGTGAATTCTGACTCTTAGTGAATTCTAATAAAAGCCTCTTTTCCCCACCACACACAAATATTACAGCCAGAAGTTCTCTGCATCTCAATGGAGAAAAAAATGACTTAAAGCCTACTACTGGAATCAAATTGTTGCTGGAATCAAACACACGACTCTTCTTCCTCCTAAGTGCTTTGCTTATTATCAAGGTTTTTATATCTTTCTTTCTAAATTACTGATTCTTGACTTCTCTTCATGCACAATGGATGTCTCAGCAGGCCTGTGAATGTTTTCATTCCATGCACTTATTTCTTGAACAATAAACTAAGAACATTTTGTGCAGTGAGAAATGTGCACTTCATTATCTTGAGATAAAGAAAACTGAATTCTGCCACAGTAAGATCTAAACATTGAATACAGATACAGCTTGCTCCTTCAGTTGTATCTTAAAAGAATACAGATTTTTTAATTCTGCAAAGTTTGATACGGTAGGTATCTGCTGGGGGCACCTGCGTCGCCTGTCCGGCCAGCCCTGGCACCACAGCGGTTCTTGGCTTGTCGGGAGTGCAGCGTGCCTATGGCAAAGGAAATGAAAGGAGGGACTCTCGAGGGGTAAATCCAACCGAGTTTATTGGAGGCTCCGGACGTGGAGCCCTCGCCTCGGGACACCAGCCTCAGAGACACCACGAGCCTCTTTGTGCTGTGACTGTTAACAGGGGGTGTGACACAGGGGAGGGTTCAGTCAGGGACCAATGGGGTACAGTAAGGGTGTGGCTCTTAACATAATAGACATATGCAACAACCATACAAAACACAATAGGAGGGGAAAGTCTGGATCCTGCCCAATCACTCGATGCCTTTCCTGGAACTTTCTGGACACAGGGAGAGGCCCCAGAGTGACAGACAGGACCAGAAGATTATATAACCAATGACTGACATAAAACCGAACATGGGGTAAACCATACAGGGGGAAACACAGGGGGTTACAGAACAAACCATTATGTAAAATCTTATCGAACAAATCATACAGAAACCTGAGCAAAATACACCACCATAGGTGTCCAAAATAAATCAGTGATTCATTGTTGATTGATACAGGTTATAAACTTGGAAGTGAGCTAGACATTTTAAATTTCCTCTTCAAATACTGTAATTTTGTCTTTGTCAGTAGTCCTGCTGACATTCTCTTTGCTCTTTAGCCACATTCATTTTTGGTTCCTGCCGTGGTTTTCCTGCCCAATTTGTTTAAGAGAAATGGGGATTGCCTGGATCACAGCATGATGCAGCCCAGCATCGTGCCTGGAGCAAATCTCCAGGCAGCCAGCATGAGTTTTTTAGCTGAGTTCACCTGCTCCCACTGTGAACTCTGTCCAGCTGCAGAGTGCACATAGCTGTGTGCTTTAAATACCAGTCATCATAATGGTAATGGTGTATTTGGTACACTGTGAGGAAATACCATCAACCAGATTGTTCCTTTATGCTTGTCTAGTCAATACATTTTAAATAGTATCTTATTCAAATACAGTACTAGTCCATAAAAATTATGGGTAGGACATATATTAGATTCAAATTATCTGTTTATTCTCTGGGAAAGAAATATCTATAAGTCTTAGAGCAAATCTGCATGTCACCCTCCACTTCTATGCCTTCTACTTTTGAAAAACATGAGAAAGTTCAACCTTGCTTACAGGACAATCACACTTAGAGACACTGAATAAAATCCTGGGTTTTTTACACTCATATGCCATAGGACCATTGAAATATTTCCTATTGCTCCTTGAAAGATTAAAAACACTTTTTAAATGCACCATTGGCCCCCAAATAAAAGTGTCAGCATGTAATAAATATGGACTAGAGTGTTTACAGTTTACCAGGTATTTTTCCTTTATTGTCTATAAATATTGGTACACTTCTTAGAGATTTCTGAGCTTTTATGTCCCAATAAGGTTCTCTGACTGTAAAGGCGGAAAAAAAGGAATGCTTACACAAATTATGTGCAAATATTTTGCATAACATGTGATTGCATGATGAATTATTGAAAGATAATTTCACAAATATTCCTCATTAAATGTTAATCTGGTTGATTTTAAAATACAAATAAATTTTAATTTAATGCCCTCACAACATTAAAGCTTTCAGAGACAGACCACAATAAGCATATGGATACAAAACAAGACTAGGATTTTGAAAACAGATTATTACTTGGGAGTTCAATCAAACTGTAAGGCAGCTGCATCACATCTCCCTTATGCTGTATATACAGCATTCACTAATCATGAATATGTTGCCATAGCATTGTTTTCTGCTTTAAAGTCTAGATTTTCTCTCCAATGCAGTTGCTTTGAATTATACTGGTCACTGAAAGTCATTCTAAAACTAAGCATCACATCAGTAATCAATGACGTTGATTCACAATGTTCATCATTATAAAATAAAATAATATATTATGCTAGGAAGATTTCTTATACATATATAATGCATAAATATTTACTGAAGGGAAGTACCTAGGAACCAGAGTTTCAGTCTTTTGCATGTAGTAGATGACCTCCCAAAGATCTTGACTGAAAAAAGTAAAAAGTGAAGAAACAAGAAAAGAAATTAATAAGAAAAAAATGGCCAATGTAAAAATAATTGAGATATTGTGTAGACACCCAGGCAGTGTAATAGATTCGTTGTCATTTTCTAGTCACATGGAAACATGATCCTGTTAGTGAAAAAGAATTTCCAGACAAATTCTTAGCTTATGCACTTTCCCAAGCAGATTCATTCACATATTTGTAGTGTTGCCTTGACGCCTGATGCAAAGTCACGGTGAGTCAGTACCGCTGCCAGAGAAGAGCAATGCTTTCTGATGCATAATTTACATTATTGCTGATGTATATTTTTTCATCCCTCTATACTGGAATGAAAGATCATTTTATGCAATCTAATTCTGGAATATCCAGGCAAGATCTAGCATCTTGAACTACGCTGCCATGACTTTTTTTTTTTCCTTTTTGTTTTCATTTTCCTTTATTTTTAATTAATACACTATGCAGAGAGCTTTTAAAGTTATTCAGAATCCAGATATACTTTAAATATTATCAACTATTCTTGCTGAATTAAAGCTATCTAGCATATCTGATTTAATCAATTAAGATTTTTAAGTGCATCATAACTCTGTGCACAAAGAGACAACACTCATAAATCAGTAGAGAGACTATATTAATTGCTACAGGTAGCAGCCTGCCAATAGCACATATAATTAACTTTTTGTTGTACAGAGTGGAAGATCAGAAAGTGCCTGCTAGCATTAATGAGAGAAAGAAAAATGAGTATATATGATAAAACAATTAGAATGCTTGCAAATGTTCCAAAGCTGCATTCTGCATGTGAATTGCACTTTTAGGGGTCTTCATGTTCTGTAAATACAGTTATCCCTCATATCAAACAAGCATCTGTTCTTTTTCAGATTGAATTGTCAATTCAATACCAATGAAGCAATGTTCTTCAGAGCCATTGACTGCAAACGAAAATATCAGATAAAACTAGACCTACACATCAGTAAATGCACCAGCAACAAAACAAGGGATTTCTTTCATCTTCCAAACAGTAGCAGGTAGAAGATGAGAAGCTAGAAAACAAAGAAAATAGTTAAAATGAAAATTTATCTTGGTAACAGCTACCAATTTCTAAAATTCGAGAAACTCAGATTTATGGTGAGATGTAATAAACTATTTTCTTTGTCTCTCATTTTCAAGTGTCAATCAGTGTAATATACAGATGTATGACATGGATCATGTCTGTTCTGCCTTTCTATCCAAAGTAAGGTTCTAGCCTGCCTTCCTATACTTAACTCAAATGCTTCTGAAACTAGTTTAAAGGTTTCTATCAATTTCAGTTGCATGGTCACATGGAATCTTGACTCATGAGCAATCCGAGAGTGATGTCCAAACTCCAACTCAGAGAAGGGGTAACTTTGACATTAGATCAGAATATATCCATAAGTGGAGGTTCCCCAATCTTATTAACTTTTTAGATTTGAACTGAAATTGTAAGTTTTTTAAAATGCTTAGAAGTTGTAAAACAATTTAACTAAGTTTAAGATTAAGAGAAAGCTGAGTCAGGAAAGAAATTGTGCCCTTGCAGGAAGTTCCTGTTTCTCAGTCTTATCCAGCCTACAACCTTACATAAATATGTATAATATATATATAAATATTATATATACACATATAAACATTTTCCTGTCCCTGCAGTCATCATTCAGTCAAACAATTCCACATGTGCTCCTTACTGCTCAATTTCTCTAAAAATGACTTGTAGTTGGTGTGCTGTGTTGAACTGAGGTGGACTTGAAGAAGCGTGTGCACATTTTAGGAAGAAGTTGGTAGAAAACATTGTTGGAACACAAAGATGTGAACTCCAGGACCAGAATGGGCTGATCGAAAAAGATTTATTGAATGTTTTCTTCACAATTAAGAAAGAATATTGCAAAATTATTATATAAAATTACCATATAATGACAATGCTTTTACAACCACTCTATGTTCTCCCTGAGGAGGTACAAAAAACACTAAGCAATGCATTGTTTTAGGAGAAGTATTTCAAATTTTTATTTGTTTATCATACTCATATGTTACAGCTAACTGAAAACTTATTCGGGGTGCATTGTAGCATTTGGAATTTTTTTTATTAATCATAATCATTATTAATATGTTTGCTAAATAACAATTTTTGTGATTTTTTTCTCAAAATAAAATTTATTTTGAAACATTGAGTTTTTGTACTGTTGAGTGCTCCTAATTAATGTATTTCTGAGGTAAGTGCTTTTTCTCGTCTTGAAATAGGTAGTTGAGAATATGTATTCAATAAACTTTTTATTTACACATGTAGAACATGTGTATGGACATAATCTCAAAAGAGACATTGAAAACATAGAAGGATAGGAATTATTGACAGGTATAATTAATGATCTAGAGGAACTCCTGTAGGGGAATTAATTTTGAATATTAAAGGCAACAATTTCAAAACATTTGTATAAATAATATTTGCTATTTTAAAACCTTAAATAGTCATACAATAGGCACAGAAACTCTGAAGGAGACTACGAAGCAGATGAGCCAAGAACGTTTTCTTTCTCATATCTTGGAAATCTGCACAATATGTTGCAGAGACTTTATTTCATTCTTGCCTTACCTAATTTCCTAAAGGTTGAAAGACTGTGTACTCTATAAAAATACAAAGTGAAAATGAATGCAGGTCTTCTGACATGATAAATTTCCTATTAATTTGTAACAAAAAATAACCTTCCTCTCTGACTCTTTTTTAAAAGAAAAACATTAATATTGTTCCTAAAAGACCAATGTAAATACTCCAAGGCCCAAAGAGAGAGCTGCAATTTGAAAATCCACATCTGACAAAATAAAATTATCCTGATCTTTACAAAAAGGAAGAAAGGTCTAGTGTTGAGCTCAACTTTGCAGACATGACCTGCAAAAGTCTCAAGGAAAGCAAGATTTTAAATACTTAAGAAGTATTGACTGGCTGTGTGAGGCTGCAGAAAGGAAGGACGGTTTCCTTTATCTACATTAATTTCATCTCTCGCTTTGCTCCACTCTGTATTGTAGAATTTTAAAAATTATCACTAGACAGATTTCAGTCCCAGGAAAATCACGGGTGAAGTCCTCTTGAAAGCCATTTTAAGGCTCTTGAAGGAGTGGAAAATGACTCGGATCATTGTAGCTCTGGCAGCATTAAATGCCAACAGAATTCTGCATAATATTAAGAGGACCGTAGTGAGCACATAAGCAATCATTGTGCTGTACTCTGTACATCCAGAATGTTGCATCCATTTTGGGGATGCCAATACTGGAAGATTTTGATCAGCTGGAGCAGGTTGAGCAGAGGGCCACCAAGATAGCTGGGGCTGGATCACATTTGTGCTATGAGGAGGGGCTGAGGGAGCCGAGCTTGTTCTGCCTGGAAAAGGATCACTGCAGGGAACCTAACAGGAACTTTGGAAACTATGAGGGGCTAACTGAGAAGAAGTTTGCTGAAGCAAGACTTCTTTGCTAAGGTTAAGAGCTGAAATATGAAACAATGGTCATAAATTTACATGAGAGAGGTTTTGACTGAATATAAGAAGAAAAATTATGAGGGTAATAACTAAAAACCTGAGGCATCTGGTGTGTATTCAGTGTGGACCCCACTTTGAGCATGAATTTAGATTACAGACCTCCCAAATTCCTTTGCAATCTGAGCAACGCAGAAATTCAGTGATTTTAATGGCATCAGCTACTATGAGAGTCCATAAGTTGTTAGTCTAAATACTTAGAGGCCTCAAAGTTTCTAATGAATCATGCAGTGCATAACCCAGTGATGTTCAGGTTTTGGCTCCCTTCTCTGAGAGAGAAGTGTTTCTCCAGCAACAAATATGCAATTAATCCCATGATGGGATTCAGTATTTTCCCAGCTAACTCATAACACAAAGCACTTCTAAATGTCATTTGTTGCAGAGCTAGTGCTGTAAAGCTGCCTGCCCTTTTCTACTCTTAAGTCTCACTGTTGTATTTTTCCTAGACCGATGCCAAATTGATAAAAATCTGATTTTTTTTTTTGCACAGCTGTTCCAATTGAATCCTCATTTCTACAACTACATTAGGAAACAAAGAGAGGTATTATGGTTGGAAGATTTTTTTTTTCCTACTTAATATCCAGATTGTTGGTGTGAAGGTCTCTAGTCTTTGTTTTGGCTTCCACTTGCAAGCTGGGCATTGACATCTGCTAATTGCTAGTTTCTAGGGGAATTTAGTTTAAAATGTACTGTATATACAAGGCCAAATTCACTGTGTGCCACAAAGGCAAGATTGTTTCCTTTCTCCTGTTTTGTATTTACAGCTAAAGCAAACTGGAAGGAAATTTGTGATTGTCATGAACTGGAGAATAAGAGCAACAGTAGGTACAATGAAATCAAACTTCACTAATGGATCTATTTGCAAAAAATTATTTAGCAGCTGCTGTCTTAGAGCATCTACACAAGCCTCTTTTGATCCCCAATTTTGGACTGTGTAAGGACTAAAAAAGCTGTAAAAAACAAACTTTATTAAAACTGTAAACATCCAGAACCCTGCAGCCAAATGCACACAGGAAGTTCACCAGAGGCAGCTTAAACATGAATACTCTGGAGCTACTCATAATATCTTAAAGAGCTGTTCATCAGGGTGCAGGGGAGTTCCTGGGAGTTAAATAAAAGGCAGACTGAAAAGGATACCTTACCTGCTGAAACCTGATTTCAGGTCCCTGAGTTTCTCCTGTAGCAGCACAGCTGATTAAATGATCAGACCTCAATGCAGAGCAAGGTGATTTTTCCTAGAATCTTGTCCCACTGTAAGAAAAGAAGGCAAACCAGCAGACCCTCACAACTTCTAATCACTTTCTGTATTTTGTGAATGCAGATTTGTTTCCCCTTTCTCTCCTTAAATTAGAGGAGTATGCCATAGCTTGCCCTGCTGAGATGCTTTTGTAATTGGCAATAAGTGAAGCAGAAGAGAAGAGTTTTGTGAATGCCAGAAACATGATTATTGTCCCACCCACACAACAGTTAAGCTGAAGTCACTGGAGTCTCTAGTGTGGAACTTCAGTAAGCAAGAGATATATCAAACTGGAATAGTCACTGTTGCCTGGAGTATCTAGGAGGCTACAGCTGCAGTGGAGAAGTTTGCTTACTGCAACTTTTTGTTTCACTGATTTGAATGTAATTTTTCACTGGAGTGTTGTGCCAAATGTGACAGAAACCTCATGTAGCCCTGCAATCCTTAAATGCTCTTTCAGTCTAATGCTGGTCCACAGAAAAAAGGGAAAGTCTCACCTCAGCAGCCCTGATCCATTTTGAAGAACAGAATATGAGGGGTCACCCTCAGCTCCTGGCTTGTCCCTTCATGGTACAGCCACTCCTTCCTTCACTATGACAATATGGAATGAAAGCTTTCTCTTCTAAAAGTAGTCCCTGCTTCCCATGTTTGTTTCAACAAATTTTAAGATAGGGCTAGGAAGAGAAAACTGGTTTACTTCCCTCAGTTGTTACTTACTCTGTCATTGTATCTCATTTATCTAGTTTAAGTTCAGTCTTGGCTAACAAGATGTTGCAGAAAAGACTCTTTGAGGCAGAAATTTTTGTTGTTACAGTGTAATCACGATGATTTATATTATGGTGTCTGTTCACTCCACCTCAGGAGATAAAAAAAAAGATCGTGGAGTCACCACTTTCAGTGTTTCAGTTTGTCAGAATTGGATATGTCATCTAACTCTGATATGGAATCATGAGGCTTCACTTTCCAGTAATGCCTTCTAACAGTGAAAATGGGCTTACTATCTCTATTTCCCTTCTTTAAGAAAACAAATAACTAAAGAATGGAAAAAATATATAATCTCTTGAGTATATCTTGGAGATAAAACTTATTCTGAGTTAAGTTCAACTTTAATGTGTTTGCAAAAACAGTGACCCATTAGAAAACTTAAGCCTGGTAATATTATGACTTATGGAAATATCCTCTAATATTTAATTAACAAAATAGATTTCTTTAACCAAATTTTAGCCATTTAAAAATGAGTACAATATTATCCCAATTATCAATGTCTGTTAGATACTTACAGTGTTGAACATTGGTTATGATGCCTTGGAAATTCTATAGCCTCTTAAAACATTCTAAAATACAGAATAGTTTTTCTGCTAGTTTTAATAAGAGCATATCCTGACTCTTCATTAAAATTCTGTACAACTGACTGCTGGCTTCATTCTATTAAATTTCATAGGACCTCTCCATAAAGTTTTTGACATATCTTGTTAGGACCCATATCTTGTTAGAATCTGATTAAGAAGAGTCTTGTGCTCCCATTTGTTCATATGCACATGCTGGAGATGAACTGATGGTGTCACCTGGTGCTATAATTGAGGGTAAATGTAAGATATTATTTGTTGGTTTTACAGTGGAATTATCTTTACTTTGAAATTTGATTTTGTCTGATATACACATTCCATAGTCAGTCTTGCAGAATAGTTTTTTCAGAAATATTAATGAATGGGACATCTGGAAAGCTATGCATTACCTAAAGCACTCCCTATAGACATGATAGCATGGACTACATTGCATCTGCATTTCTCTCCTCTCCCCCCAGTGGAGAGAACTCAGCTTTGTGCTTATTATAATAAATTTTAGTGGGAAATATGTATGTTAGTATTGACAAGCAACAAGCAGAATTTTTGGCAGATTTAACGCATGGGCTACTGTTCCTGTTGCTAAAAAATCAATTGGTGTTTTTCGGGTTTTTTTTTCCTTAAGAATCCTTTTTATACATCATCAATTACTACATTTAGATCATTTTTGTACCAGACAGACTAAACAAATCAGGTCTAGTGGCCCATCTGCTCTTAAGACAAAAATAGCACTTTCTACAAAAAATATGCATGATGTGAAAATGTCGGCATTGAATTTAACTGGTAGGTGAAAAATTATGTTTCAGCAGAAAAGCAGGTGAGCCCCATCTTGTAAATTATGTCAAGTTTACTTTTTTAATAATAATAGAGGATTTTATGGTTAAAAAACAAAAAAACAAAACAAAACAAAACAAAAAAAACCCCAAAAAACAAAAAAAACTCAAAAAAACAAAAAAATAAAAAAAACACAAAAAAACCAAACAAACAAACAAACAAAAAACAAAACAAAAAACAAGGATTTCCTTAAAGAGTGATGATCCAAATGGATTTTTTTTACCATTGACCTAAGATTTTTTTCTTATTTATTTTCATCATGTGTACAGGGTAATATTCTGGATCTAGTGGGAACAGAGGGATTTTTGTCAATACCTTCACCAGTTCTAGGGTTTCACTTATACGTTACAGCTAAACTACCCCTGTTCTTCACCCAAACAGATGCGTTTCTATGTATGTGTCACATGTTTTCATATCTTCATTTAGCTTATTTTATTTAGCAGTTTCACAGACAGGCAACAATTCATTTTCTAGGTATGAAGTTTTCAAAGTGAGTTTGCAAGAAATCTTTGATTACAGCAAGATAACTCCACAAGTGTTCTAGACTAAACTCATTTAATATGATAACATAATTGTTGTATTAAACAACTTGAATTTGGTAAGCTTCTGAAAATGGCTGAGTTTTTTCCAAAGTTCTTAATAGCTCGTAAATTACGTTCACTGCTGTTCAGAGAAGTTGTGGATTCTCTATACCTGGAAGTCTTTTAGACCAATTTGGATGAAGTTCTGACCAGCTTGGTCTAGTGGAAAGGGTCCCCACCAATGGCAGAGGAGTTGGGAACTAGGTCATTTTAAAGGTCTCTTCCAACTCAGGCCATTCTAGGAATCTATGTTGTAGCTTTTTTTCCCTCTTCATGAAAGAGAAAAACATTACAATTTCAAACCTGTGTATAAAAAAATCAGTGAGAGGGTGCCATGGTATGTAACTTCTATATCAGGGTTGCAGTAGCTGACTAGAGCTGCTGATATTTGGCAATTACTTTGAGGGGGAGCAGCCATCTTCTTGCATCCATATGGCATCTGCTGATGGTGAAGGAGAGCTGCAGCTACTTTCCCATCTCCCAGTAATTCTACAGCAAATGAGAACAAGAGTGTGTCCTTGCTTGAGAAAAGTTGCCCAGAAGCACATTGCCTATATACTTCTTACCCATATGATCCTGTACTGCTTTGCTAAATACTGTAATGTAGATTTTTCCTCATTTTTTATCTTCTTGTGTTAGGAAAACCTGACTTAGTGCTAATTGATCTTAGAAAAAGCTTGTGATTCTGCTTTAATGTATATGCATGAGGCACTCAGACCCAATTATACCATCCTGTTTTAACTCATCTTCAAGAGACTACAGTACTTAGAAGCTGTTCAGACCTGTGAACTCATAACAGTTAGTTTCTGTAGATTATGGCCATTGGAGAACAATGTACAAAAGACATTTAATGGAAATAATAGTGAGGAATGTTCACGAGAATTGAAACTTAATAATACATACTGTTAAACTATTAAAACAGTCCCTTCAACAGTTTTCAGCCAGGCCAAATAATGGTCTTTGAAATAATTTCAAGGCACGATGTTGGAATGAGCATACACCAAGGACTGTTCTTAGTCTGGAAGTAGCTGTCCTGTTTGGGAGGGAAAAAGAGTTTAGCAGTTTGACCATAAGCTATTTGGTGCCAGCTAAGTTCAGTGCCAAAGAGCCATTCCAGGCACATTTATTAGCATCACTATAGCCAAAATAATCCAAGTATTGTACATTTTGGCAATTTTTCCCCATTTTCTTCCAGCCCACTGCTCACAGTTTAAGTGCCCTGGAAGCAAGCAAAGGATTTAGTATAAATTGGTTTCAATCCAGAGAGCCACACAAGAACCAACCAATAGATTCTCCTTGGGAATTCTGTCTTGAGATCACCAGGGTACTCCTTTGTATTTTGTGAGAAACATTAAGGTGCCTATCACTGACAAGGAAGGTTATCTACCCAGACTCATGACTTCAGCAAGCTCTAGCAGCTTCTAACAAGCTCTATCAGATGCCCTTGATCAAAGAGTGCACTGAGCATTTGTTCCAAATAACTCCTGATCAGGGAGGATCAAGCACACTTCCAGAAGACCACAGGGGGAGTTTAGCAGAACTGCTGGCTCAGGACACAGTTTCCAGGGAAAGCAGCTCGCAGAGGTGGCAATTCTTGCAGAGAGCTGCCAGGAGATTTGCTGAGGGCAACACAGATGGGCTGAGTGGTGGTGTTGACATGCCACAGGGCACAGTTCCAGTGCAGCAACAATAGGGCTGTCCTTGGATAGAGGACACTATGAAGGATCACCCAATGAAGGACACAGCCTCACAGATCTGGGGCTTCAGGGGTGCCTGGGGCCTCTCACTGGTACTGGGGTCAGAGGGTAAGGTGGGCTCTTTCCCTGCAGTAGGTGTTCATGAAGGAACAGGTCGGGTTACCAAAGAAAGAAGCTGCAGGAGGAGACAGACTGACTACACAGGACCAAAGGTACTGAGGAAAAAGTTTGGATTTTCTCCAAAACTCTGCAGACTGAAAATCCAGCTGGCAGAAGCAAAGGCAGAATCTGTACATATCTGGATAGGAAACAAAGATTTCAATGGTGACCAAGGCTGGAAGCTTGTGACTTCTGTCTCCTTCAGCTCCTGTTCCCCCTACAAATCTGCAGCTACAGAACACAGCATTTCCTTTGTAGCAGAGGAAGGGATGGGAGCTCTGTCACACAAAACACCCAACATGGCTGAGCTGAGCAGCAGTAAGAAGCAGTCGTAGCTCCAATCTGCTAAATTCACTTCCACCCTAGGGAGGTTTGCTGCTTTATAGCAGTCAGGTATGGGACTTTGGGAAGAAGCTGCTGGGGCTGACTAGTTCTTCTAATCCCACCCACTGCTGCTCTTCAATTGTGCACTGATACTTCCCGGGGATACCTGAAGATTATGTGTGACTACAAGACTGAGTGCAAGACCCATGAGTGTGGAAGCCTGGATGGTTTTCTCCTTGGTCCTTAAATAAAGGAAATCGTAGAATAGTTTAAATTATGGAAGACCTTCAAGACCATTGAATCCAACCCTTAACCCAGCACTGCCAAATACACCACTAAATCACATCCCTAAGAGCCACATTCACACATCTTTTAAATATCTCCAGGGATGTTAATTCAACCCCTCCTCTGGAGAGCTTGTTCCAATGCTTGGTAATCCTTTCAATGAAGAAATGTTTGCTAATATCCAGTCTAAACCTCCACTGATGCAACTTGAAGCCATTTCCTCTTGTCCTATTGCTAGTTATATGCCAAAAAAGGCCAACACTCATCTCATCCCGACCTTTGCTTGGGCAGTTCAGAGCACAGTAAGGTCTCCCCTCAGCCTCTTTTTATCCAGATTAAACAAGACCATTTCCCTCAGATGCTTTTGAAGGGCTTTAGGAAAGGGTTTTATGAGGACTGGATTTGTCAATGTCTGGTGGAATACCGGATGTGGAAAAAGGAGATTTTGCCTTCAAATCTATACTACCATTTTGGAGGACTATGATGGGAAGAGGTAGCACTCATCTGATAAAGTGGGGCATAAGCATCTTTGCCAACAAGCTGACCAGTCTGTAGGAAATGCTTAAATCAGTGAGACAGGACAATGAAAGCCAACAGTTCACTGAGGGAGTGGTGGACCAGGCTGGCAAGAAAAGGATGCAGAGTGATTTGACAGAGAGAAGCCTCAGAAAGAGCATTGATGCAGTGGTAACACAGCACAGTCAACCAGATTTATGGAGTACATTGGTGACAACTTCGTAACAGGTGATCGAGGAGCTGATAAGAAAAATACTGTGTTGGAACTGGTACTTACAAACAAGGAAGAACTAATTAGGGATTAGAAACAGGGTAAAGTTTGGCAGCAGTCACTATGAGGGTGATCACCAGAGGAACGAGTAAGGCAAATAGCAGAATCACAGCTCTGAGCTTCAGACTACATATTTGGCCTGTTCAGGCACCTTCTTTGAAGAACCCTATGGGGTATGGTCCTGGAGATGAGGGAATTCCAGCAGAGCTGGGGTTTTTTCAAGAATCAGCTCCTCCAAATTCAAGAACAGTTTATCCCCATGTGCAGAAAAGCAAGAAATATTGTCAGGAGATTTGCATGGAGAAGCAAGAAGCTTCTGAAAAACATAAAAAGGAAGCAAGAAATGAGAAAAATGAGAGGTGGGAGAAGAGTCAGGTAGCTCATAAAGGATGGAGGAACTTTTTCCAAGCCTGATGAAAAGAAAAGCCTAGAGAAAATGTGGATCCAGTGCTCAATGGGACACAGAACTGGGAGAAAAAGAAAATAGGAAAGGTCAAATAACCATATGCCTTTTCCTCCTCAGTTTTGCTGGTACGTCTAGTATTTCCTGCAATTACCAGAAGAGTCCAGAGGAAATTATTTTCCTGCCATTGCACAAAGTAAAAACCATGCAAGAGCAATTATTTCTTTATTCATTGAATTTTTCCTATTTAAAGAGTGAGCAGACCTAAAGGGCAAAGAATACATTGATGTTTGTTAATGTTAGGATAGTTCATTGGTAGTTAGGATAGTCTGATAATGTCAGGATACATTCATTGACATATTCATTTTTCTCCTACTGAAAAGGTTATTCTAATGATGGATGAACACCTAAAGAAGCTCAGGATTGTACACAATATTGATAAATGTATGGTAGCTTAGATAGATTATACATCTTAGGCCAATTTATTTTTTTTAATTACCCCACGCATCCAGTAGTTGTCTACTTAATTTTCTAGGTAGTTTTGGGGGTTGTTTTTAATGTGTGTCTGTGTGTGTCCACCATCTCAGAAGCCCAGTGTAACTTTAAATATTTCCTATTAATTTATTTTTATTTACTTCTTTCTGGACCAGCTTTGGAATCTGTCCACCATGTTACAGTAAATGAAAGAAAAGATTGTAATGTTTTTCTTGTCAGGAAGGTGTCATAGGAAATAGATTATTATAACATCATGAGTTTTTCAGTATGGGTCAGTCACTGAGACTTTAAGCCATTTTAGGTGTTCTTTTTTAATGTAGAGATGCAATTTATGCCTCCATGAAAAATTATTTCATTTTCCTTAGATGTCCTTACATCTGTTCATTATTACATTACTGATCACAAGCAATTTCATAAAGATCTATTGGTAGCAGTTAAGTTGATTTTCTAACCAATGAAGTTGGTTGTACATTTTAATTCTGCAAATAAATTTTTTAAAATGCAAAAATTAAACTTCAACAGATATAAAATCATGCACAGGATGGAACAAAAAAGACTTGCTTCTTTCTGATATTAAAGAGAGGCACTGAAGACTAATCTTTAAGCACTCATGTCCCCATTAATAAGTTATGAAACCTCCGTCTATAGAGAAATCCATTTTTATTAAATATAATATTCAAATTTAAGATACTGGGAATGAGTTCCATTCGTTAAATACACAGAAGAAATAAAATTTTTTGTTTTCCTAGTATTAACCTACCATAAGTTATTCCTTTTTTTCTTTCTACTTGATTACATCAGTCTTGCTTTATTATTCAATTTCTGTAATACTCACGGTAATTGGAGTATTTCCTCTCATTGTGCTTATTATTACATCTCTTATTACTTTTGTGCATGCATCTGTTTTAATAAGGAATGAGTAAAATTGTTAAACTGATAATCTTTACAATATTTTGATTGGCCACTTTAGTATTTATATTTGACAACAAAGAAAGGATGGGAGTTTTAAACAAAACCATTATGCATGGGTTAGAGATCAAAGAGGTTACCACAGAGAGGTAAACCATGGGTTTATTACAATTAATTAATTCTTCCTCTTTTTGTGCTTTTCTTCATTCCAGCAATGTGTCATATAGCATGAAAGCAGCAAAATATATCACTCGATCTCTGATTCATCAGTTCAGTTCCAGCTTTTGGGAAAAGACTCAAGTCTATACTGATATACTGCAATTTGTTACCTGATAATAATATGAAATCAAAGAAAAAATATATCTAAAGGAACAATAAATTCCCTGGATAGGACACTCTTGCACATTTAAACCAAACAAGTAATATTTAGAAAGAAAAACATTCCTTATATCCTGGCTTAAAAATAAATCCCTGTTAAAACAAAAGCATTTTGTAATTTTTATCTTTAAAGCATGTGTATTTCATCAATCTTGTTTGCAGTCCTTCAACAGTAACATGATCAACTCTCTTTTCCTTTTTTTTGAAAGGAAAAATAATAACCAAAATGCTAATGCTACTCTTCTGTTCAAACTGTCATAAATAGACCACTCCTATTTTTCAAATTTCACTTTTACAGGAATACAAATGAGAAAGTCCTCCAGAACACTCAAACAGAGAAAACTTTATGAATAGACTTTCTATGCACACAAGTTGTAAGTTATCTAACCAATAAGTTATCTAACCAATAAATCATAATTTTTCAGCTCTGATCAAGACAATTCATTCTGATATGAATTAAAGTTGTAACTCTAGTTCTTTGATTGGTATGAGTCTCCCAATATATAACAAAATCAAGCTTCTCTGACCTCCAACTTGTAAATGGTATTTCTACCAGCTAAAATTTTCTTAAAGCATATTTCACTACTGGACGTTTTATTCAGGAAGAAACATTTTCAAGAGATGATAACATTGATGGTGGTTGAACTACACAGATACAGCACAAGCAGGAAAGAAACACTGTATGGTGAGAACGTCACTCTTAATGGTGAGAGGAGCAGGCTGTGTGATCTTCATGGTGAGACACACATTTCATAGGGTAAATTATTTTTTTCAGCATGGAAATCTAACTGCAGAGTCTTTGTGTAATTTAGAATAGAAGAGGCCTCTGGAGATCATGTCTTCCAACCCCTCACCTGAAGGGCTAGCTTAGATCAGATTGGTCAGGACTTGACCAAGAAAGCCCTGAATATTTCTATCAGTGGAGCCTACACACTTATGAGGCCCTGCACCCCTCTCTGACTAGTTTGGGGTTTTTTTCTCTAATGTCTAATTAAAGTGTTCCTTGTTGCAAGATGTGTTTATAAACTGTCATCCTGACTCTGCCCACCTTGGAGTAAAAGCCCTCCAAGTCGCCTCTTCTCCAGGCTGAACAAGCCCCGTTCCCTCAGTGTCCCCCCTCTATGTCATATTCTCCATGTTCTCATGACCACCTTGCTGGATCTCCACCTGACTCAGATTAAGTGGGACAGTGTCTCTTGTTGTATCAAGGAGCCCAAACATGGAGACAGTACTCCAAATGTGATCTCGAAAGTGCCATCAGAGAAGACACTCCCCTGTGACTCCTGCTTGTGCAGCCCAGGAAGTCATTGGCCATATCTACTGCAAGGACACACTAGTGAAACACATTCAACTTTTGCCCAAGAGTCACTTGTCCTTTCCTGCAAAGCCGATGCCAGCTGACTCCTGCCTGCACTGGTGAGCGCGATTATTCATTCCAAGGTACAGGAGTTTGCATTTTACCTTGTCAAACTTAATGGTTTTCCCATCAGCTTATTTCTCCAAACTTCTGATGAGATTTCTCTAACAGGAGCCCTACCTTATGATTTATGAACCATTCCCTCAGTTTGGTATCATCCGTGAAATCGTTAAAAGTACACATGGATGATCATCAGTGCTGTTTTAAGGAGTAAACATTAGACCTAACACTTAGCACTTTTATTAGCAGCATGAATAATACTTCTGTGTGTGGTGAGCCTGGTGGTCCATAAAATTCCCACCCGTTTATATACTCCAGCTTTCACCCATTTGGCTAACAGAAGATTATGACAGCCCATATCAAATGCCTTGCAAAAGTTTGATACATACCACATTTACTGCTCTGCTCTCCCTGACAAAACCAGACCTCTAATCCTAGGAACCTAACTGTTCAGGGATGCATGCTGCCTTACTCTTCTTGCCTGCAGCTGCTCAGGTATGGCTTCAGATGGATTTGTTCTATAATCTCCCTTAGAAATTAGTTTAGGCTTTGAGAAACTCCTTCTTCTTCTTCTTGAAAATGTGCATATGTAGCCTTTTCACCAGGATCATGGAACTATGAGGCCAGCAGCAGACTTTGCCAGCAAAATCAAAAGTAGGAGACAGAGGTTGAGTACTACAACCTTTTCAGCTTTAGATTAATCAGGCTGTATTTGGAACAGCCACTGGTTTTCTGGAGAGTGGAGTGCCATGAGGAAGAAGTACTTAGATTCAGAGCAAGTTACTGCTATTGGAAGTCCAAAAGCTGTGATAGGTACTAATAAATAGACAAGGCTGAATTTCTCTGTATTTTGGTTAGGAATAAATGTACTTTCTTTCTTGCCGAAAACGTGAAAAATATATTTTCAAATATGTTTACTTTGAAAAAAGAGTGCGAGTTAAACTTTCTCAGCAAAGTTGTTGTCTAAGAAATTCTTATTAAAAAAGAGCATTGTGGCTATTCAAAATAGCCATCCATACATTGTCATAGTTTTGAATAATTCTTGATTTCGAGTTTTTGTGATTGGTGTGAATCTTTGCAGTTACTTATCGATTTTTTGTTATCCTGATTTTATAATGTTAATATAAAACACCAAACACCTTATTTTCTGATAAATGTCACAAGGGTTTTTTTCTAGTAAATTATTTTATGTGCCTGTGTGGGAGATGTACACTCAGAAAAAGGGAATTGTCTCTTCCTAGATGTTCAAAGGAAGCTAAAATATCTGCATGGAGTAAATACATGTTATGTATTCAAGCAGTGTAGCTCAAACTAGAGGGGGGTCCTTTAACTACCTCAGAGTGTAGATCTCCAAGTCTTCAGAAAGTAGATGTTTACTGTTTTCTCTTTGATGAATGGAGTGTGGATCTGTTTGGGTTTGTTGGTTTGTTGGGACTTCTCTTTATTTTTTTTTTGCTTGCTTGCTTGTGCTTTAAAAAAAAAAAAAGAATCTGTAGAAAATGGACCCCCCAGTGTATAATGGTTTAGCAGTAAGAACACTCACTCATAGACATAAAGAATTTGATTTTAAGCCCTTCTGTGACTGATGAGGTTAAAATCCACAGACCAATGTCTGCTGAGACAGTGCCTCAACAACCTGATTATCATCCATTCTGGATGACAGAGTGAGGAGCACATTCCACCTCTCATCGTGAAGCTATTTTCTTTCATTATGAGGAAAACAATATATTGGGTCAGAGAAAGAGTATTTGAGGAAGCCTGGCTCTGTAACAGAATACTGAGCACTTTGCTGAGGAAAGGATTTGGATCCCAAAAGGGTTTTTGTGTCTTGCATTAAAGAGATATTAAATAATGTAGACTGAATATATTCTCCAGAGCTGAGACCAAAATATAGTACCATTCCTTCCAGAATGAGGACTCTAACAACACTATATATAACTTATGTATTTCTATGTTACTTTGAAAGAAGACCATTATTGTTCATGCTGTTTCTGGAGACTATTCAAATAAATAGCTTGAAACTCCTGGTGTAACTGTTCTGAACCATGAAATGCCCAAGCTAAGATGGACAAACAGGTGAAAATCCACCTTCATCTCAAGAGACCTGTAAATAGAGGATTATTTCTCTGATGATTTCTTAAATCTGACATTTAATTTACAAATAACTTGTAAATTAAACTCTGTTGATTTTTAAAGTAGGAGTGATAGGTAAGCTGTGAACCAGTGCAAATCCCATGTATTGACTCATGAAATAAGCACCAAAAAATTGTGTCCCGGAAGCTCTCTCTGAGGAAAGCAAATAGTCTGAAGGCCTGAATTCAAAGCTGATTTTGCTGAAAATATTTACCATGGATTACAGCAAATTATGTGTGAAGAGAACACTTCATTAATGACATATGTGTGTATATATATATATGCATATACATACATACATATATATATATATATATATATATATGTATATTATGAATATATACAAAATCTTTATAAACCAATCAACAGGGAAGAAAGCTTATTGAGATATTACAAGCGCTAACTAGTGACCAAACAGGCACAAACCTTATTCAAACATCAGATGTGACCCTGAGCTAGGACAGTATTAATTTTGATTCCAGCTGGAAATCTCATAAGTAACAACTGAACTTTCAAGGAACTCTGATAAAAGAGCCCTTTTTCATCAGCAGGTCTCCAATGTTAATTTGCCTTCACGCAATTGCAGCAGATGGAAATTCTTAATTTATTACAAAGTTTCTGCACAGATTAGGTCTAATTTTTGTCTAATTTTCTTTCCCCACTCTTAGATGGACCACCCCATTCACTGCCTGGTAGTTAAATTGATTCTATGTGAATAAGGTAGAAAGTTCATTTATTTCATATTGTTTTATCCTTTCTCCTTCTTCCCCTAAGCTCTTAATCTAATTTAGACTAAATACCTTGATTATAAATCCTGATTATAAAGTAAAAAGCTATACTGCTTTAAATTATTCAGAGATTTGCACAAGTTCCTGAACACTACCACATCCCCTGTAGCCTGTGTTTGATGTTTCCCACTTGTTCTCTGTGGTGAGAACAGACTTTCTGTTTTCTGTTTGTACAGCACCAATGAAAACAGGGATCAGGACCACCACAGGGACATCTCAATAGTGGTAAAAAGATCTAAACCACTTTGTTATGAAGACAGTTTGGAGACCTGGGGTTGCAGAAGAGAAGGCTCTGGGGAGTCCTTAGAGAAGCCTTCTGGTGCCCAAACGGAGCCTATAAAAAGCTAAAGAGGGACTTCTGATAAGCACTTGTAGGGATAGGACAAGGAGCAACTGCTTTAAAAGAGGGCTAGTTTAGATTAGATACTAAAAGAAATTCTTTACTGTGAGAGTTGTGAGGCACCAAAACAGCCTCCCAGAGAAGTTGTGGATGCTTCATCCCTAGAAGAGTTCAAGAGATTCAGGCTGGATGGGGCTCTGAGAAAACTGGTCTAGTAGAATATGCAATATGCCCTTGTCCACAGTAGTGAGCTTGGAAATAATCTTTCAGGTCCTTTCCAAAGCATTCTATGATTCCTAAAATAAGCAAAGACCACTCTCCAAAGAATCAGTTTGGAGATTTGGTGGGGTTTTTTTGGGATTTTTTGTGGGGTTGTTTTTGGTTTTGTTTTTGTTTTGTTTTTTGTTGTTGTTTTGGTTTGGTTTTTTGGTTTTTTGTTTTTTTGGGGGGAAATATCACAAGCATTTAAAAAGCCATAATCCCATCTTTAACAGTATTTCTACCATTTCTCACTTCGTGGCAGGACAGAAACCAAAAGAGGGAAAGAACAAGAAAGTTAATCTACTCAGATATGTATACTTTGCAATATTTATGCTAGTCTGAGCCAAGTCGTTCACTTCTGTTGGTTTCTGCTCAGTTGCAGCCATAGTGGCCAAGAGAAGCAGAGCTTTGTGCCTCAGTGTTCCCTTGTATTGTAGAGCAAATACTCCAAAACTGGAGAACAAGCTGAGACAGAACAGAGCCTTAGTTTCTCCTTTCAGCACCAGATAATACAAAGACCAAACATCACTGACTAGAAGTAATTGTGAGTGGAATTATTCCCTCAGAAGACATTACATCTAATGACATAATTCACTAAACAAGAAGCTAGAGAAGGATTTAGGAATCTTGAGTTTCTCTGTCAGAAATCCAAGATATGTACTCAGACAAATCAAGTCACCTCTGTTGGTTGTCTATGATCATTCTACCTCTAGCTTCCCCTTTCTTTTAGTTATCAAGTTTTATGTCCTGTTCCATGTCTGACACAATGGTGTAGTGCTCTTAGCTGGGGGTACTTCAATACCTTGCAATTTAACTGACTAATTTGCATAGAGTCTTTTATTTGCAAGTTTTGACAAATAACAATTATTGCCTATACTGTCATCATTGTCTATGGTATCTGTACTACTTTAATGTAATAGTTAACTGATACATTCTGGTTTTAGTTATAGTTATAGCCTATCTGGTGAAGTCTGTTGATATCCTGTTTAAAATTACTTACTGCAACAATGCATATAGTGCCAATAGCTAAAGAGAATGTTGGCAGAAGGGAAGAAATAATTATGATAAAACTGCTTGTGGCAACATTATCTTACTGCAGTAGATATGTTTTGTATAAAAGAACACTTTTTATTCCTTTCAAGGATTTTGCTGGAGAATGCTCCTAGGTTATTCTTAAAGACAGTAGAGGTCTGGACTTTTACAAGTTTCCAGATCTAAGGTTTCCTGGTGTGGAGTTTCCAAAAGAAAGTGTTCATCCTTTTGTACTGTTCCTAGTACTGAATATCTCCTGGGCCATTGTACTTTTTTTCTGCTCTGTTCATTTTAACATAAGGGGTGAAGTCTTCCTTAGTTTCTTGAATTTTTTTTTCTTTTTACATTCAGATTTTGCCATTTACATTAGTGAGGAATGGATTTTGTCTGCAATGAACAATAAATCTTTATTTCAAAAATCCTTTCACCCTGAGGTGTTGCAAGTTTAGTTGGAGTTACTAAATTTGGAGCTAATTCATTTTCCCTTTTCACTATTTAATGTCCCCTATAAAAACCTAACAATAGTTTAAGAACTTGATAAGACCAAGAGTGATGATGATCTCTCCTTACAGTGAACTTAGACTGCTGGCAGCAAACAGTGGCAGAGCAGGGGAAAGGTCTTTGCTATCTCATTGCTTTCTGTTTTAATTACTTTGTTGTTTCCATTGTTGTACTAGATTTTAACAGATTTATTTTCTGAAACTCACAGGGAAGGAAAGTACTATTACTCATACTTTACAGATGGAACCAGTAAACACTGATAAGCAATAAGACATTGGACACAATTGGTTATAATTGGATAGGATTGGATATAATTGTGTTCTAGAAATAGCTTTCAAAATGAGATCACATTGCAAATATCTGTTATGATAGGCTTGAGTATAGTTTGATCATGTCTTTGATCAGCACAATGGATATTACAACAACTCTTATGAACTTGTAGCTTGTTTTCTTATCTTTTGTTCTTGCTTAATGTTCAGCACCATAATTTTTTTATATAATTTCTTGGTCCATTTCATGCATTATTATGATATATTATAAAATATACTGATTTTTCATCCTAATGGCCTGATTATTTTCCACAGGCTTCTCACTGTCACTCATCACAAATTTCCCCTTCTAAGAAACTCACTCTAGTATATACAGCTTGACCTAAAACTTATGTCAGAGTTTATGTGCTTTCCATCCAGTCTAGGCCCTATGTTACAGGTGGGTAGGCTTTGGCCAAATAATTTTTTCCCTCTTTTTCTTTTTTTTCACTTTTTTTCTTCTTTTCTTTTTGGTCAGTCGTAACCTCAATAAGCTCAGAAATGTTTCTCTATCATATCCTAACTAGAGAAGGTTTAAAATAGAAAGGTGCATTTAATCAGCCTAACATGTCATACCATTTTAATACAAGTGGAGCTGTGGGGTTTGAGAACATTGCAATGACCCCTGACAGAGCCAGGACTGCTCCAGAGTGCCATCTTGTGTCCCTGTGAGCCGAACTCCCACACACCGATTAATCCCCCCTGCAGCACTGAGGGCTGCTGCTCTCCCATGTTTATTCCTGCGTCCTGTGAAGATAGTATGAATTCAGAAACGGGTGGTTTGGAAAGCAATATCACAGAATCACAGAAAGAGTGAGGTGGGAAGGCAGCTCTGGAGATTGGCTGGTCCAACTCCACCTTCTTGAAGCAGGGTCACCTAGACTAGGGCTGCTCAGAGCCATATCTAGGCAGGGTTTGAGTTTCTTCAAGAAGAAGACTCCACAGCATCTCTGGGCAACCTGTTCCAGTGTTTGACCACTATTAGATTAAAACATCTCCACCATATCATGGTCATTCTCACCAAGGCTGCTCACAACTTTCAAACTCCAGCTAATACTTCCTTCTTTTCTAATTCACAGGCCCAGACAGAGCTTTTTCCCTCCATCAGATCTATGAACTACCAGAAGTTAAACACTTTGATACATGCCTTCCAGAAAAATTTTGGGCTACTTACACCCTGATGTGTTATTGCTCTAGCCAGTCTATTTTTTCTTCCTGAGCAGGTGGTCAGATATCCACCAGAACGTCACCCTTTTATCCTGACTCATTCTGTCTTATCTGGTTCATTGTCCTTCCCCAGGCAGAACTCCATGAATTCCCCCTGTTCCTTCACATGAAGGGCAATTATCCCTTCTTCACTGTCCCAGCCTATCCTTCCTAAAGAATCATTATGCATATGAAAATACTCCAATCAGTTAAGCCATCAACCACATCTCTGATTCCAAGATCACAGCCCTGCAACTGCAGACCAACCTCTGTTTACTCCTCTTTGTTTCCCATGAGGTACTTCACAGGAGCACAGAGTCATGAGGATTTCACAGAAAGATGTCCAATAAGTGAGACCTAGTATTGACCTCTGCGTGTACACTGGTAATGACTGGACTCCAAATAAACCTCATGCCACTGATCATCACACTCTGGGACCTGCCATTCAGCCAGTTTTTAACATAACTCACTGTCTACCCACACAGCCCATAATTCATCACCTTCTTTCTCTTATGAGGATCTTATAGGAGGCACTGCCAAAAGCCTAGCTGAAGTCAATGTAGAAAATATCCACAGTTCTCTCATCATTCACCAAGCCAGTCATTTCGCTATAGAAGGTTTTCAGGTTGGTCAAGCATTACTTCCTCTTTTTCAATCTATGCTGACTGCTCCCAATTGCCTCCTTGTCCTTCATATGCCTGGAAAACATCTGCAGGATTAACACAGAAACCAGGAAGAAAGGTTATGAACATACTTAGAACTTGCTTTTCATGGGACTAGGGACTAGTTTTTTGTTTCAAATCAGATTTCAGAAGAATAAAGTCTAGAAAGCAGAACAGAGTAATCTAAAACTCCCTCTCATTGTGTGTTGTGTGACTTTAGCAGCTCATTTAGCTTTCTCAGGAACAGCTACACAGTTGAGTCCAGCATGTCAGTCCTGACTGCCAAAAGTACAGATTAAAACATACAAACCTAATCCAAGGTAAACCATAGAGATGTATTTCCAGCATGAAATGTGCACATATACAAACCCAAGGCTATTTCAAGACCTCCACACTCTTACCATTTGACCATTGCCAGTGGAATCATTTTCTCAGAGAACAAAAAATGTATCAAGAGTATCAAAGGACCTGTACTGGGTGTTGATGAAAATTAGTTTATACTCCTTGGTTGCCTTTTCTAAAGCAGTATTTAAGATAAGCCCTCACACAAGTACCTAACACCTTACTTGCCTTGGGATGGTGTTTTTTTCTTGTTTTGGCTGAGATCACGGCCCCAGATGACCCATCCCATTTTAAATTTGGAATTATTTGAATTGTTTTTTAAGATAAGTGTCCATTGATCAGTCTTTTGTGTCATCAGTGATATCTGCAGATTGTTATAATACAGACTTCCATAGCTCATACCTGAGCTTTCCAGACTGGTAAAATAGAACTCTACCTACTCAAAGTCAATTCTGTATTGAATTTGAACACTGAAACTGAAACAATACAAAAAATGCAACTTTTCAGGTGCTGATCAACCTGATATGGGCAGTAAGAGCAAGTTCTTATCTAGGGACAGGAACCTCTTCATCTAACTCTCCCCAAAGCAATTTTTACTAGTCAGACTCCTTGTAGACAGACTACTACCAGACAGACTGACAATATTTACACTCACACACATTCCCATAAAGTAAGGGAATGCTGCTTTTCCTTTTCCTAGAGGGGAACTGAGGAACAGAGGAGTTAAACAATTTGTTCCAAGACACACAGGAAATTTGTGTACAGAACAGGAAATGAAATTCAGTAAACTGAAACCCATTATTTTACTTACTTTCTTGTAAAAATTATCTTTCACCATTCTCACCAAAGTAAGCATAAATTAGAATTTCCTCCTTTCTTCTAATCTGGGATGTTCTTACACAGATGCAGTGCACACCTGCTTCTATTTTAATGAATATGATGGCAAGTTATAAATCCTTCTTGATAATGTCTATTATCCTCATTATTGATTTTTTCTTCTAAAAACCCGAATTTAGTTTTCAATTCCATTTACCTCCTGTTATGCTTCTCTTTGTTTTATCTTAACTTTGTAGCTTAGCATTACTGTTGACAGATTTGCTCATGAAAGTGAAAAGTAAACAGACATTATGCCAAAAAGCAGTATTTCAAAACTCACTCATTAGCACAGCATTTGAAAGAAAATTAATTTAATGCTTTAAATATCCACAGACTCTGAATCAGAATATATTAGCTCTGTTATTCTTTTCTTTCCATTTTTCTTTCAAAACTTAATTCTATTATATAGCAGGGGGAATATTTTTAGACTGTTTGTCATCTAGCCCTTATTGTGGTTTGGGGGATTTTTTGCTCCTAGTACCTCCTTTCTCCTTATGTGTTTTCTGCTAGAGTTCAGCATTTCATCCCAGACTTCTGTTGTGTGGGTATCCGGAGCAGTCAGTGAACCTCTGGTTTCGATTCCTAAAAGCATTTAATCATCTACCCAATGAATTAAAAGTGTTTAAGTCCCTTTAGGATTAAGTTAAACTGGAGCACATACACAAATGTTTTTTGCCAGGCCATGCTATCCCCTCATCGTTTTCGTCAACCATGTACATTGATTTATGTCAAAGACTTCAAACTTGGCTTGATTTTTATGTTCACTAGAGATCCATCAAACAAATAACAGTTCAAGAGAAAATGAGATGAGGTTTCAAAGCTTTGACTGTTTTGAATAAACTCTAACACTGATGTTGAAATAACTAGACCCTTTCAATTTATTTATCTATTTATCAATCTAAAGAGCAGATCAGACCATTTGCTTTATATTAAACCAAAGATACAGATTTCTGACCAAAACAAATATATTTTTGTGCAAGCAGCTATCAAAGTAGATTACAAAGAGAATTGAATTTCAACTCTAACTACTGTGATCAACACAAAGTTTCTGTGAATTCTTCCTCATTAAATTTTTGGAATTTTAAATCTCAGATGTTGGGTATTTCCACCAGTATCCTAGCCTAAAAAAGAGATGCTGGAACTTGACAGGCCCTCTTGTGGAAATTGCAGTGCCTTCTATTCTTATTCTTATTGGAAGTACTGTAGATAGCATGTCGTGTAGTGTTTGGCTACTTTAATTACTTGATTAGAGCAACATTAGAGCTAGCTAGAAGCCTAGCTGCAAAGAGGGCTCCATGACACTGGGAGTTGCATAACATAGAGCTTTTGTTTCCTTCCCTTTGGAGAAGAATGAGAGATTCAGGAAGTCATAATAAAGCAAAAAACAACAGAAACTCAAAATCCAGCCATCTTCAAAAGAGACAATGATGCTATCCATTCACCTACTGAAAGGTAGTTCTTCTTTCCAGCCTCTCCTTTCAAGACTGGGAATATTTATTTTACCAGTCATGGAATAGCACTAACTAGGGTACAACAAATCACATATATTGGGTAACTGCCTTAGAGGCTGAATATAGATTCTTCATGAGAAAAGTTTTAGCCTCACTAAACTGAAGAGTGAATTAAAATTCCTCTTCACATGAACACACCAACCTGTTTTTACATAAAGACAAGCACCAGAGGCATAGAAGTCTTTAAAGTAAGAGCCTATTTTTCAAAGAGTAATTGTAGACATTTATTTTATAAGAGAATTATGCAATCATAATGCCTGCAGAAGAAACAAAGAAGGCTGGTATTCCACAGACAATCTTATGTTCAGCATTAACCCTCTAGGGACAATCTCCTGTTCACTTCAACTTGATCCTTCACTGTTTAACTGTCAAGACATCTTTAATATTTTTACTCACACATCTAATTTTCTTTGGGCAGTGTGCATTTATATTTCCAGCTCCAGGTTTTAAAGTTTAATCTAAGGACCAAGAGCTTAAAATTTAGGCATTGCAGCACTGGACTTAAAAGCTCCACATCCATTTATTTAGTTGATTCCTAAGTGAATACCCTAGAATCAGCCAGAAAATCTGTGGCAAAGTCAAAAGCTATATATCAGTCTCCAGAAACTTAGGCAAAAGGCCATTGTTTCTATCACTGTAGGTTGAAGATTTTAGTCCAAGCTGGAATACAGAAAGCGGGGACAAAAAACTCCAAACACTTTTGAAGAGTAGTCAGAGGAATCCCAAAAGAAAGCAAAGCTGCATATTCATCTTAAGTTTTTCACAAATTCTTTGATTTTTCAGTATATATGAGTACTTCACAACTGGGAGCAATTATGGCCAAAAATTATTACATGATGTATGAGTCAACATACAAATGATCTTTCGGAAAGGAGGTTCTTGAAAGGGAGTTTTGGCATATGAAATGGTATAAAAAGCCTTCATGGTTTAATTGTTAGGGGAATTACATACTGGTATGTGACACCTCTGGGAAAAGTTTTGAGAAGTAGGTCAGGTGCTGTGAGTCTATAGCAGACTGGTTACTTATTCATTGGTATCAGCTGTTCTGAGCTTCAGGAAGTTCAGGTCTCAGCAGCTGCTGCACAATCAGGGCACAAAATGCATTTCAATGGCTGACTATAAAAGATTAGAATTGAGTGAGAGGGCCTGAGTTATTGCCCTCCTGTGATTGCAACATTTAGCATATAGAAAATTCTCTCATGCTTAAGCCTTTCCTCTATATTTCTAGTGTTCATGAAATTAATTTTAAGCCACCAAGGGTTTTTCCTCCTCTTCCCATATGCCCGCCAGCCATTTCTGGTTCCAATTTAAGGGGTTTTTGTTGTGAGGGGTTTTTTGGGGGGTTTGTTTTGGTTTTGGGTTTTTTTATAAATAAATTTGTTTTAGATGGATCTAGTGCTTGTGCAAGTTGCCAGCCTTTTTGATTATGGACTGGGGGAGGGTAAACCTTAAGCACTGAAAAGAACTTGGATCTCACAGAAGGAAAAGGCCTAGAAAACAATTGATAACTAGGGGAAAAACATAGAAGTAGAGGATAAAGCATCAGATTACCTGATCAAAGCAAGGATGAAAATCCTGTCTGTCTCATGTAGGATCCTAAGGCGACGATGGGTGTCCAATATATATCTGACTACCACTCTGGGAGATTACTTAAACTGAAAATGGAGCTGAAAATATTTTCCTGCCAAAGACCACTTCTTTGGTGAAGTACAAGGAGGGTGGGTGAGAATATGCCTGTATTTTTTGATTTGTCAGTTGTGGAGGTGGGCGGAGCTGCGGCTGCTCTGCCCTGGAGGGAGCCAAGCTGAGGAGTCAAGGAAGAATTTCGCAACTTCAGCCAGAGCACCTCAGACAAAAACAAACCTCCTAGCCACGGTGACCTGGCTGGAGACCCACAAGCCCCCTCGGGATTTTATGTAGATCTGTTACAATTGATTGGTTCTGTACCCTTTTCCTCCCACCCTGGTGTCCCATAAAAACCCCTGAGTTTCCTCTGGTCAGCAGAGGTTCCTCGTCCCTGGACCCCTTTCGCTGGTACCATTCCAATAAAGTACCACCTGCAGAAATTCCATACGAGACCTCTCTCTCTCTCACCACGGCTGGCTAAAAGAGGGGCTAACTCACAAGGGCATGAGCTGAAATCACTGAGAGCTGAAATCACTGAAAGCTGAAATCACTGAGCTGAAAAATCACTGCTCTGCCCGATGCTGAGAAGCCCCTCTGTCCAGCTGAGGAGAGCCCTGATCCCCCAAGGAGCTGTTTCTAGCGAAACATCCTTTGGGGTGGCTGTGGCTCTCTGGGTCCCAAGCGGCGGACCCCATCCACCAGCTGGCATAGTCAGTCATCAGTGTTCCTTAGATCCCAGTGAGAACTCACTCCCTACCTCCTTATTCTCATCCCTACAACTGGCCTAAAGTCCAGTCTACAGTCAGTTTAAATATTCCTTTCATTGAGACCCTTTCCCCGCTAAGAGAAGGGTTTTTTTTCATAATTACTAATTGACCATTGCTAAAACAATTGCCATTTTGTCAAAAAATGTCTGAAACAAATGCCAATTTGTGCATGTTTATGTCATAAAGGCACCAAACTGGCAAAGTCAAATGGAAGCAAAGAAAAAATTACTTGGTGCTAGATAGCTGCAGAGCCATCATGGAAATCATCACATGGGCACACACATAACACCACTTGTGCAAGGATCTCCATTCTCTTTGAACAATTAGGGAAAGAATGGTACCATTTTAGTGATTATAGGAGAGACCTGTACAGGCCACTTGATTTGGCCCAGATAGTATACCCAGTTATCAGCAGCGCAGGAACAGGAAGCTGGGGTAAAATCCCAACACCATTTTATTGAGAGACATGTCATTTTCCTCATGAAGGCCAGAATTGTACTTTCAAATGTTCTTTCAATGATTTAACCAATTAAAAATATATTCAAATACCTTTCTAAGCACAATAACAACTTTGCAGGGAACCTAAAATTGTTTCTTTGATACATTAATAATTTTACATTGGTATCCTGGCTACTCATAGATCTCCAATTGTCACTCTGTCTGACTACTTTCTATGTAAAAAATTTGACAGAAATTAGAAAGGTCTTTTTGTTACCAGCATCTATACATGTATAATCCTAGAAGTCTTTGCTGTGTCATGCCCCTAGTAGTTTTTCTTTCGCTGAATAATCACCTCTGGGGGAAAAACAGAGTATATACATGGCGGTTCATTATTTGTTTCTTGCCTTGCCATAGACTTGAAGCCTAATGCATAAAAATGAAAAAAAGAGCATAGCAACAGACACAAAGAAGATGTGCCAAGGAAGTGTTTGCCAGCCTAGTCCTAATTTCTCATGGCGTTACAAAGGTGGTGGCCCTATGGCAGTAGTTTAGTTAATGCACCCTGAGAGAGTGCACCCTTATTTCTTTCACTGCTTGAAACTAAAACAGCAGTTCTACCATCAGAATTATATTCCCACAGAATCAGGCAAACCTTGCAGGTCATTTCATTTTATTTATTTGATCATCTATGTAAGTGTGAATAGTAGTTACTCACTCACTCTTCCTACACAGAGATGGGAAAGATAATCAGAAGAATAAAAATGAGAAAACTCACAGCTTGAGATAAAGACTGTTTAATAGGTAAAGGAAAAAAACATACAAGCAAGCAAAGCAGAACAAGGAATTCGCTCACCACTGGGTAGGCAGGTGTTCACCTGCTCCAAGAAAAGCAAGACTCCATCACAATGGTGGCATGGGAAGACAAATGCCATCACTCAAACCTCCCCCTCATTCCTCCTTCTTCTCCCAGCTTCATATGATGAGTAGAATATCCCTTGGGTCAATGGGATCAGCTGGGACAATCCTTGGGACAATGCTATCTCCCAGCTTCCCAAACACCCCCAGTCTCTGCATTGGTGGGGTGAGGTGAGAAGCTGAGAAGGCCCTGACTCTGTGTAAGCCCTGCTCAGCAATAAGAAAAACAACTTTGTGCTACCAGCACTGTATTTGAGCACAAATCCAAAACCATAGCCCGTATTAGCTACTATGAAGAAAACTAACTCTACCCCAGCCAAAGCAAATACATTTTCCACCCCTTCTTCCACACTATTTATGTCATTCTTAGGTCCCACACTACCCAATATAGCCTACTTAACAACCACACCCATTCCCAAGCTTTGTTATAACACAGAACATCACTCCTTTAGCCTACGGACTACACAGAAAATGCCCATAAAATGCCCACTGGCTTCATTTAGTCCATGACTTTGGGTTCCATCTGTTATACTGGTCACTCAGAACAGCAGGAGTGGTCTGTTGTGTGCAATTACTGGGCACCAAAACCAGCTCAGGTTAAGTTCCTGCTGTACTTGCACTTATAAATCTTCTTTTTCATTGGTGCATGTGAGTCCTGCTATAGTAATTCCCACAGAATTTCCATTACAGCCTTGACCCCTGGTCCCTAAGGACCAGACCACAGTATTTACCATTGCAATGAACTTCTCCCCTTGCTCCTGCTCTGGCTTAGACTTATCCAGGGTGCAGTCCCTTAGAACTGTACCTGATTCTGATGGAGCCTTCCCTATGAGCCCCAGTCTCTCCTGGGGTATAACTGCTGCAGCATAGGTTTGTTCACAATCGGTTTGGGTCACATCTCTTCCAACATGGCCTTCTCCATGGGCTAGGGAGCCTTTAGAGCTCCCTCTGGATACAAGCCTTACCAGTGGCTGCAGTCCCTTCAGGTGTGAACCTGCTCCAACTTGGCCTTATCCTGGCTGTGGTCAGGGTGTCCTATTCTGTCATGGACTTATCTATGAGCACACACTTTGAGCGGCTGCAGCATCACCTCATGTGAGAGGCTGGACTGGTAGTGATTAATGACTCAAACACTCAACCAGTTGCTGTGAGAGGGGACTGCTGGTGCTAATGGCTCAGTAATAGGCTGAGTGCTGCAGAAGGGCATGCACATCTGAGGCTACAAACTGTGTTTCCAGATAAGGGAAAAGGAAGAAAAGAGGTGCTGAAAATAAAATCCTGTGAGGCGGGATAAGTCCTTGTCATGCCAACATCCTTCCTTACATAATGACTCAGTTGTGAAAACTCCCCTCAAAATGCTGGCTAAGAGACAGCTGCAATGTCTCGGAGGGTGTTGACTCCTGAAGTCTCCTGTGACCCACAACATTACATCAGCCAGTGTGAGACTCCCCACCCCAGAGCAGTTACCTGGGCATTCCCACCTGAGTCGAAGCCTAATATAAATGTACTTGGACCAGGTGTTTTGCATTCCTTCCATCCCCCCACCCTTCGATGGATGTGCTCTGCAACCAACGCCTTGACAAGACTGCAGCCCCTAAGAAGATGAGGATCAACAGGATGTTGTTGGAATCTATACAATGGTGATGTTTTTCCTACTTATTCTGTTTATCTGTCACTCTCTTTCTCTCCCCCTGACTCTTTCTCTATCTGTCTCTACCTCACATTTACTCCCAAATAAAAATATGTACTTTTGATTTTTCAAATGGTCTCATTTACACCTTAATAATTTTAATAATTTTGTAAATAATTAAATAAATAATAAAAATAATTTTCTTAATAAATAATAATTTTTCTCATTTACACCTTAATAATTTTAATAATTCCATTAATTTTAATAATTGCATCTCAATACCTCATGAGCAACCACTAATTATTCAAGGTGGACCTGCTCCACCATGGACTTACCCAGAGCAGCATGTGCTTTGAGGTGTGCCTTCTGCAGTATGACTTATTCTGGGGCCACAGTCCCTTCAGAGGTACAGCTGGTGTGGCACAAACATAACCACAGCCACGAGCACTTTGAGATGCATCTGCTCTGACACAAGCTTATCCACTGCCACAGATGCTGCAGGGTGTCCCACTCCTGCATGGACACATCCACAGATCACAATTCTCCTGACTCAAGTTCCCACTGCAGTTCCAGCCTGTCCAGTTCACGAGCACAGAGATAGCAGTGATGCTGTGGCCACCCTCCAGTCCAAGTGTGTCACAGGTGTTACCCCAGGCACAGCAGAGGTGCTGTTCATCAGCACAACACTACAGAAAGCAGTGAAAGCAAAAAGCAAACAGTAACCAGCATTGGTCTCCAACACACAGTGAGGCAGGGAAGCTCCATGGCAAGTACGGGAGAGAATCAAGTAAAAACCCCACGTGGGGTGCCAAAAATGACTGTCATGGTTTAACCAGCCAGCAACTCAGCCCCACACAGCTGCCCACTCATTCCATAGTAGTAGGATGGGGAAAAGAATCA